>NC_056726.1:516221830-516361830 GCF_019279795.1 Protopterus annectens | reverse complement strand
ATCATGTAAGTTACATGTGCTGCACAACCAATGCCTCACCCCACCTCAGGCCCATCATCCCCATCTGTACTGTGCTGGTGCCAGTGTACACCTGTATGTTTGCCATTTATTAGCTGGGACTAGGCTGTTACACATTGTGTTCAGTGTTTGGGACATTGGGACTAGGCTGTTACATGTGGTGTTCAGTGTTTGGGACATTGCAAACTGACATACATGTGTAGGCCATAGTTGTCAAGCATCTGCAAAAAGGCTGAAAGTGGGGAGGGGGGTGTCATCATGACACACCATTGCACTACAGCAGGGATCCTAAGGATGCTATGAATGGCTGTATCTGCACACAGTCAGGTTCAGGAACTGTGGCAGACATAACCCTGACTCCAGAGTAATAGTGGTGGCAATGTGTGAACTCCAAGGGATGTGCACAAGTTGAACTTGCAATCATGCAGAGTTGGGGGACATGTGTAGGACAGACTGACCATATACTGGTAAATTCAGATGGCCCATGCTAGTATACCCCTGCCTGTAGTACACATAACAGTAGCTGCAACAAGCTGTCATGATATGGGCGTGCACACATATGCACCCACAAAGTGTATGTATCGCAGTCAACATCAGCACAACTAACACATTTGTTAGACACCACATTTGAATGTACAGGACATATGTCAGATATCAGACTTATGTAATGTTAACATATGCAGTGATGTGATCCCATGGCAAATCAAGGAAGAGGGCGCCATATCAGTAAGGGTGTGTACACTCCCCATAGCCATGATAAGGTTTGATGGTTGTCAGTGTAATAATATCGTATTGGTCATACATGCACCACTGATGTTGAGATCTGTAAATCAGACATCAGGCATTCACAAATGACATCTGTCCACATATCATCCCAGGTATGTGTTAGATAAACACATAGGGGCTGTGAGCATTAGAGCAGACATAACTGACACAGTAGTACATATTCAGCAGTGGTGTGTACACCTGTGAGGTATAGTGCACAGTATATGGTAGGGTGCAGAACAGGTGCACAGCAATACTGTGTACATGGGTGCAGTGTTTTCCAGGGGAAGGGCCATCACTTACTAACACAAGCAATGCATCACACACATGTATACTGTTGCTAGCATGGATTGACTATAGCTGCACTGCATGTTGTTGAGTACCATATGTTATGCATGTTGACAGATGGGTAATGGGAGGTCTGTGTGTACTATCCTTGTGCAACCTCACCTGTATATATGTGTGTGTGGGGGGGGGGGGGAGGGGAGTTATTTTGTCTGTAAGTGTAATCTGGTGGAGTGGAGGGGGTTTATGCATGTGTGTGTGTGGGTATCCATGTATGTACATACGCCAGTACTTCCCTTTGGAATCGTGCAGTACATGGACTGACACATGAGACACCAGGAATACTTGTCTGATATGTAATCTCAGGACAGCTGATAGTATAATAAGGCCTGTAGCATGGAACATGCATTGGGAAGGACACTAGACACCAGATATACCATTAAAATTGAAATCAGAAGGGTGACGACTACCTACGTATGCAGCACTACAGATGCATTGGGGAATTACTAGACAACACCAGGGAGTGTATCCACATTTCTGTTGTCCACATAAGTCGATTGAGCAGCAGATCTTTCATCTACTGAGCAATAGTTAAATATGACACTCCAGTGCATGACATTATTGAGTGAACGTAGTAGCCCCTAAAATATGGGGGCCATGCTCACAATGTCTGGACATACCCAGGGTGAACACTGGATGACAGCAGTGAGGGCTTGTATAACCTACTCCAATCAAGTCAAAGAGTAAATGGAGTAACAGATCATGTGCTGTGATCACTTGTCTAGGCATTTAAATATGTTAGGGTAATCAGATGTGACAGTTAATGAGTGGTATTAATGAGTGTATGTTACCAAGTGTGATGCAGGATGGGGAACTTACTTGAATAAACATGGGACTGTCTGTAAACTCAGCGACTGGTAGGTATTATGGTGGAATTTCAGGGCGTGTGTGTGTGTGTGTGTGTGTGTGTGTGTGTGTGTGTGTGTGCGTATATGTGTGTACTGTTATGCAATTTTGCACAGGTCTTAATGTGCATTTCTTGTTTCCCCCTCACAGGTGGCGAGGTGGGTCAGGGTCCCTCCTGCATGCAATCTGATGCTGGTGTCCATACAGACACCGAAAATGATGGTAGGACTGTTGAGGCACAGGCAGGGTTGTCAGAGGCCTAAACTGCACCATTGTTTGATATCCCCGTTAGCCACCCCAACCCTGCACACAGTCACAGTACCTATAGATACCCCATCACCAGTGGCCATAGCAGAAGGACAGTTGACAGTTGGTGGCAGTGCACAGGAGACTGCGGTATCTATGCCTGCTGTGTCTGGACACAGCAGGCATAGCCAGATGTCCGGCATGGCACCACATAGGCAGATATACTGGGGTGCTTGTGGGGAGGGCAGCTGGTCATCATGCCCCTGACAGAAGTGCCACAACTGGTACAACCAGATGCATGTTTCAGACTGTCATGGGGGTGCAGGCATGTATGGAAATGTACACCAGACAGGGTCTGAGACTGCAGAGGGCTGCTCTCTCATCTGTAAGTGACAACTTCTATGCCCTTACAGGTGCCCTCCGTGATTATACTGAGGTCATGGATAGATGGTTGGGTGAGATGGTGGGCCTCATCGACCGTGGACTGTCCATGTTCGAACATTTGGTGGGTGTAGGGCGATGGCCGCATGGACATAGGCCAGCAACAGCTGGCGGTCGACGTGGACATGCAAGGACACCAAGGTGCTCCCGTAGTGGCATTATCAGCCCCAGAAATGGGGGAGCGCTGTCCACATCACACCACAGCAGGCCACATGCACATGGCCCTGGCCAGTCCCAGGAGGGACCTGGTTCCAGTGGACATCTGTCATCATCAGGGAAGAGTAGCACATTGAGGCCTGTACCTGGACATGCCCATGGAACCCTTAGCAGGCACAGTCCACATGTCTGTGGCTGAATGGGGTGAACTGCACACCCTGCCAGGTATGGTCTGCAGCTGTCTAAGAAACACCTGTATAGGGCAGCCACATGGCAGAACTGTGTGCATGCATACCCACACACTATACAAACACACCTAAGACAACCCTGTACCTACACACACTACATCATCATGCCCATATCACCTAATTACACCCCTCACCCACACACATGGTGTCAAATGTATGGCCCACCCTCGGTCTCTGGTAAACCAACAACACACCCTGTGCATATGATACCTGTGCCACATCCCTGTCATCCATAACATCGATGCAGGGACAGGCTAATATGGTTCTGATGCACATGGCAACTGTACTACAGTGTACCAATGTACTGCTGTGTAACATGTCAGCAGTAACATTTAATGCTTACATGTCAGGTGATTGTGGTCTCCATAATGCTATCCATTTGTGCTGTAGGTGTACACGTGTCAGCAGGAGGATGGTCTGCAGTCATATTCCACAAGGGGTATGGCACTGTGGTGACATCATGGCTGTGACATATCCGGGGTACAGCTGAACACGTCACAGGTCTGTATAACTGTTACTGCCTGTGCCACATGGACAAGTGACCCCCTGGGACATGTATAATCAGCAACCTGATGTAGATCTATCCACATACATGCACACTCTTACTTAGCAACACTGGGACTAGACCCCTACCTAGGTATGTAGTGCTACTGATGTGTGTGGCTTATTGCACACACCACACAGTGTTTAGGATGAGGTGTGTTACAGGTTACATGTTACATGCAGAACATCCCCAGACATGTGCAGTATGGTAATGGGGAATGTAATTGTTGTAGATGGACAGTACATAATGTGTATATGATGGTATGTTACACTAACAGACAACAGGCAGGCACACATCTGAGATACCTGGGCATATCAGTGCTAACTAACTTGTCAGTGTGCCCAGTGTGTTACAGGTAGGCTGCACACAGTACATGCATAACTGGGCTGGATTGTATTATCAGTTACCAGTATGGTTGATGGTGACAGTGATCACATTACTGTAGTACTTGGGATATGTACCAGTGGTACCATGGTGTAATGACAATGTACACAGCACCCACACCCCACTGTGGATATTGTACACACTGGAACCCATGATGAAACTCTGACATAACCACCACCACACATTGACCATGACTGCGATACAACCCATTGTCCATCCCAACAGTGTACTACAGGGATATGCATCTAAAGCACATGCCACAGGCATAGTAAGGTGATGCACTGTCATGCCTCACCTATGAGCAGCAACATCACTATCTGTAATACTGTGTGGCAATGCATATTGTATTAGGAGTATGTGGCCCTGGAATGCTGTACCCTACAGATATATACACATGCACGCAAACACACACTTGCCAGAATGTGGGTATCCCATACCTATCAACCCATTTGTACAACACTGTTGTGCTGGTACTGCAATGCTCAGGTAGCCATTAGGGAGAGGAGCATAACAGGGTACATGTAATGTCCAGTACAGCAGTCACATCTAACTATGGCAATGGGTGTTGCAGTGGGTGTGAAGGCCCTCATGGTATTCCCAACTACAGGTGTACTAACACACAGACACTGATATACTCAGTAATGCACACGTACACATTTGTCAGTACTGGGGTGCATTGCTGCAGGTGGTCATAGGTCTGTACCTGGCTACTATCCATGGAGAGATGGGAAGTGTAGGGGATGTGCGTACAGTGGTATCATGCCACCTGCCATGTGCCAGCAAGCAATCTATCTACAGACATCACTGTGGTGACACTCAGGGTGAGAGTGACATGCATCAGCCAATCCTCTGGGTGCCTCCTGCAAATGGCCACAGAGGTGATCCAATTGACATGTATGCAACATGTATTACAAAACATGCTTAGTGTCTGTGTTGGAGACCTGTACCCAACCACATTCTGTTGACTGTGGTAGTATAGTGGAGGTACCCGTGGCATGTGGTGTGTACAGAGTGTTGTGTCCTATCTGTGCCAGTCATAACACAGCTGGGCAGACATGTCAATGTCAGTCAAGCATAGGTTGCCTGTAAGTATCCAAGCTGGATACTTGCCATCTACACATCTGTACAGGGACTGACAGACATCATCTTGCCAATTAGCTATGCAGTAGGATGAATGTGTCAACAGATAGATGTCTGACACTGATATGTATGCCATTACTACATGTTGGAAGCCCTCACGAACATGTGCTGTACAGACAGTAGTCTACAGTTACTTCCACGTCAGATCATTATCCAGTAGGGGATATATACTGTGACACAGCTCACACACCAGGAACATGACAGTGAGACCTCAGAGTCCATCTACACATGCAGGGGTGCTTGTTGCCAGTACTATATTTAGCCATCTATTCTTGCTTGGGAAAGCACTGTAAACAGTAGTAACGGCTCGATACACTGCATGCCAGTGTGACGGCACGTAACCTGGGTTACTACCCTTGTATGCAACACAGTCACATGGCTAAGAGTGATGTACAGGTCTTATATACTCAAGTGTCCCAGACATGACATTCACACCCCTTGCTACTGTAATGATGGCACACAGATGGATGCTTTGTAAATGGCATTACATACACTTATTACAGATGTCATTACCCTGCTATGTTATCAGATTGGGATGTGAGCACTGGTTACCAGGGCTGAGCCATGCTTAGCAGCTGTCAGCATTGCTGCAAAACAACAGCTAAGCACATTTGCACACTGGTAAGTGAAGCCTACATGGTGTAAGTGCCTGTATGTTTAACTGTACGTTAGCACAGCTTAGCTTCATGCAAATCCATGCAAACACACTTAAAGCTGCTCAAAAGTGCCTTAACCACTCTGTATCCAGCAGTCCTTGTTCTGCCCAGCAACAAAATAAACAGCCCTTAAAGGTCTTGAACCCAGGACCCTGTACACTATAGTCACAACAGTTAATGACTATGCCATGACAGCTGTGAAGACAGTTGTTGTTTTTCAAATATATCTGTCAGTACACATATTGAATAGTATTGAACAATTGCTGTGACTTCCACAATTGTGTAGTACTTGTTAGTGATATTAGTGTTGCATCACATATGTTGTCATATCTAAATGTACACATATCAGATACATACAGTGTGATACATCTCGATGGTATACACAACAGTAATGTTTACACATGACAAGGATATGGATATATACATATGTAGATATATGTATACATGTACATACATATTCATATATATGCATTTATACACATCTGTATAGTGCATTATATATATATATGGCCATTTATATATATATATATATATATATATATATATATATATATATATATATATATATATATATATATATATATACACACACACACACACACATCATATATGTACAGATATACCTATTTATGTCAATATACTTGTAGATATCCATAACTATATGTGCATATATATCTATATAGCTGTATATGTGTAGACAGGGGCGCTACAGAATCCTAAAAGACCAAAATCCTGAAAGTTCAAAATCCTGAAAACTCAAAAAACTGAAAAAACACAGGATACCAATACTTACTATATTCCAGCACAAGTACATACAGAAACATATTACCCTTCAACTATATGCAGGGGGGCAAGCCCCCCTGCACCCCCTGCAACTTAAATATATCAACTCCTAGACTGCACTTCACTACACTAAGAGCAATCTTGGAGTTGATATATTTAAGTAGCAGGGTGTATGCAGGGTGGTGCAGCCCCCCCACATGGGGGGGTGCATGGGGGACTTTCCCCCCTTGCTTATACTTGGAGGACAGTAATATAGCTTGTGTTTTATTTGTTTCTGTATGTACTTGTGCTGGAATATAGTTAAGTGTTGGTATCCTGTGTGTTTTCAGGATTTTGAGTTTTCAGTATTTTGAACTTTCAGGATTTTGAGCTTTCATGATTCTGCAGCGCTCCCATGTAGACATACATAGCTGTGTATATGCATTTGTGTGTGTGTGTGTGTGTATATATATATATATATATATATATATATATATATATATATATATGTATGTAGCAGCTTCAGGTGATATTGGGATTAATGGCCAGCATGATACATTTATCTATGATTCCAAACTGAGGGATGGTTTCAAAGGGTTTAGCAAGGCCCAGATCAGCCGTGTGAACCACCTTACCCTCATCCACGGCTCCGGAGATGGATTCACAGTTGTCATTCAGGTTGAGGTGACATGATTGGCCCTTTACAAACCAAACCTGGTCAGGGTCCAGTGTTTGCAGGTTGCCAATGCCTTTGTTTTAATTTTCATGATAATACATTCCATGGCCTTACAGATCAGGCATGTCATACTGCTAGGGCTGTACTTCCCAGAATCCAATGTGGATCCTTCCTTTTGGACTGAGATAACTGTAGCTGAGTGCCACACAGTGGGCATGAAGCCTGTGGTGTGGCTATGATTAGACATGGCATGTAGGTGAGATGCAAGTGCAGTTTGTAGCTCATGTAGTACACAGCCCGGGATGTTGACTGGTCTCATGGCTGCTGTTGTCATAGCTCTCTAGAGTGTGTTTTTTACCTATGTGGCCATTATTACTGGGATATGGCAATCTATCCATGTTGAGATGGGCCCTTTGGGGTCTGAGAAGGGGGTGCAGTTGGCACTGAATCAATCTGCCAGGTTATTGGCAATATCCCTGGGAGGAGTAGATTTAGTACTATCCTGTTGTAGCTCACAGCAGTTCTGAGCATTACCATTTAGATTCCTCACATAGCTATGGAATGGCTTGCAGCTGTCTCTGGCATCTGTGGCTATATTATGTTCACAACTAGCCTTGGTGGATGTCATGAGGGGTCTCTGCCTTCTACTGTAGCTGGTAAGGGAGTATTTTGCATCCTGGAAAGTCCCCCATTTCTACAAGAGATTCCTCCTTTTGTTGTACAGTATGTTTATGGCAGAGGACCACCACACTGTCATCCTTTTCTTGGATGGGGAGCATCTTGGGTCACTATTGGATGGCATGATTTATGCACAAGTGGATGTGCTTGTACAGTGCCTTCATGTATGATTCAGCAGTTGTCCTTTCAGTTCCCTTCTGCATGGGTGTCATGATGTTAGTCACGTCTGACATATATAGCATGACACTGGCTTTGGAGATGTGTGTTACAGAGGTGTCCTTACTGGGGTGTGTGGGGAGGGATGATGATGTTAAGAGTGATTAGCTCATGGGCATACCTGACCACAAATGGGGTAACCATAGGTGTGGAGCATTGATGTCCCATGTTGGTAATGACCAGGTCTAGGAAATCTGAGCTTCTGGTGGGACTATGGGTTACATGATCCAGGGCATTGGGAAATATGACTTCCAAGAACCTTTGGGCACACATGTTGGTATACAAGTAGTTTTCTCAGTTAATGGCAGGGTAGTGTAACTCACCCAGTATTAGGGTGTTTGCTTGTATCATAATATTTCACAGTATGTTTGAAAGGCTGTAGTGGGTACCATGAGGCATGGTGGGGGATCTGTAGCAAGCTATACAATTTGGAATGCACTCTAACCTACTGTTAGTTGCACCGGGGGTATTTCAGACACATTCTGTTGGGCACATAGCCAGGTGGTGTGAATATCCTTGGTGAATATGGGCAGTCCTCCACCTTTATTGTTTTGGTCCTGGTTTGGTGGCCAACAGGTGTGGCAAGAGCTGTACCTGGTATTGCAGGGGTGCTCTCTGGAGGCTTGGATGAGGTCTCTGTTACTGCACAATTATCAATGTTCTCCATTTGTAAGTGTGCGTAGTGACTATGAATGGCCAAAAAATATTGCTCCCTACACGCACACTACCAAACACAGACACATTTTCACAGTTGCCATGTCTGGGCATAGAATTCTTACTAGTACACTACAGCATTACACAGTTATAGGATGCACCATGGAGATTATTGGGCTACTTCTTTCCAAAGGTGTATTTCAAAGTGAAGGACATCAGCAGGCTTGCCAAAGAAATGCACTGGAGGTTGTAGTGACTGTGAATGGCCTCAGAAGCATTGCTCCCTACACAGACAAACAAACACACAAACATCCACACTTGCCATGTCTGGGAATAGAACTCCTACCTAACTAGTTTATCCCACTGCAGCATTACGCAGATATAGCACTCGCCATGGAGATTACTGGGCTACTCCTTCCCCAAAGGTGTATTTCAAGTGAATGACATCAGCAGGCTTGCCAAAGAAGGGCACTGGAGGTTGTAGTGACTGTGAATGGCCTCAAAAGCATTGCTCCCTATACAGACAAACACACACAAACATCCACACTTGCCATGTCTGGGAATAGAACTCCTACCTAACTAGTATAGCGCACTACAGCATTACGCAGTTATAGGATACACCACAGAGATTACTGGGTTACTCCTTCCCCAAAGGTGTATTTTAAAGTTGATGACATCAGCAAGTATGCCAAAGTAGGGCATTTGATATTGTAGTGAGTGTGACTGGCCTAAAAAGCATTGATCCCTACACAGACAAACACACACAGCTGCCATGTCTGGAATTAGAACTCCTGACTGTTACATCACACTAAAACATTACACAGTTATAGGACACGCCACTGAGATTAATGGGCTGTGTCCCCAAAGGTGAAGACATCAGCAGGCTTGTCATAGTAGGGCAATGGGGAGTGCAGTATGTGTGCATGTGCCATAACCCATTCATCTAGAGGCAGACGCATCACACTCAAGCACACACAGGTTTATATTCCACAGGTACGTGTATACAACTGCTAGATGGGTACTAACTTGTACAGTCATGTTGCACAGTTAGTACTAGCACCACAGACACTATAATGCTGAGGGATGCCAGAGGCATATGTCTACAATGATTGACATTTGCACATCATGTGGTTTCAGCCACTTGGATGTGTGCTGGGTGGGACAGGCCTCATGATGGAAGGCTCTTTGTCACTGTCACTCTCTTCTAGACATCTTTGTATGTGTACTTTTGGCCTATTATAGTGTGTTGTCCTTGGATATATGTGTGTATTCCTATCCAATGTGTGTGCAAAGCATGACTGGTACATACTGTGGAGTGTATGCACTAACATCTGTGACATCTCAGATATGTATGGGCCACTGTTGTTGCCAGACATGGGCTTATGTTTGAGCATGCCCAGTATGACCTTTCAGTAGTTTGTTGTCTGACATGGCCTTCATTTCTCTAAGTGTGGAAGCATGCCCAGTATGACCTTCTGTATTAAATGTGTGAATCAATTCCAGGTAGATTATACTCCAGTGCAGACATTTGTGTTCTACACCAACAGGTAGCAAACTGTTTCTGCAGGATATCTGTAGATCATTTGAAAATGTTGTGTCTTTCGGCTTATCCCGGTTAGGGGTCAGCACAGTGGAACTCCGGTCCGCTAATGTTTGGTAGTGGATTTTTACATGCCAAGTTACCAGCCATGACACACAACCTTCAACGAAGGCAAGCCCATTCACGCATGCTTCCACACAGAAGACGCTCTAGCTGAGAATCGAACGCAACAATGTCTTGCTGTGAGGCGACAACCCTACCGCAGCACCACTACTGCGGCCTGGGTAAAGGATAATGGGTTACTGTAGTTAATAATGTCTGTGCTGCTTCTGCTACATGGTCCTGGTGTTAGCAGAGATATTCAGACATATGTACTGTTATACACTGTGATGTTTTATGTAATCAAGTACTGTCAGGTAGATATATTTGCTTGCAGTGATGTCCTGGGGAACACAGGGTGAATGCAGCTGTGTCCAGTATTGTGGTCAGCAGCCTACATATTTTTGCACACTCATGCCGTTCTGGAGGGGAAGCTGCAGCCACTTGCTGCTGGGTCTGTGTAAATGGTTCAGCACCTTGGTACAGTGGTGGCAGAGGATCCCATGCTTGTACATACGTCCACGTGACAGTATGGCCCATAGCTTGCTGTGGCGATACCTCACAGCTGTACAGATTCACACAGGTTACCCAGAGGCAGGGGTCATAATTCTGGACATTACCCCCTACACATTGTGGTTTATGAGCAGGTTTGTAGCCACCCATTCTTGTGTTTGCAGCCAGGGATAGTATGTGCACACGGCTGAGTTTCAGACTTCTCGCACTCCATGCCACACATGCTCCTACACCCCCCTATCATTCTATCCTTTTCCATACATTATGTGAACATTCTCTGATATTTTCCCTATAGTTATCACCTCATCACAGCAGTAATTTGGTGCTGGTCCACAGTTAATACAGTGAGACATGGTGGACATGTTACTGTGATTTTTCCACATGGCCTTGCATTTGGGTTCTGTGGACTGTGTTATGTTGTTATTTGGGAGTCCATGACATAACATACATTGGCAGTACGGGTGAGACACAGGCCTTTGGCAGTGGACTGTAGGCCATTTGGTAGTGATGCAGGCAGCTGTAGCAGGCCGTTGCATTCTGTCAGTCCTACAGTCCCAGACTGTGATGCACTATATTCCCCTGGGGTGACAGGGTAGGTGTGCAAGGTGTTCATGCCAATACTTTGTCAGTATTGGTCCAGTGGTGTGGATGCTGGCTGGGTGCTGCTTACAGCTAGGGACACACCTGAATGGGACACCTGCTCTGCATACTGCATTTTTTCACTATTGCCATACACAGGTGGGGGTCATATTGTACTCATTCCCAACAGCAGGGTTAAGGCCGGAGAGGTACCTGTGGGTGGTGGTGGGGTGAGCTGGGTGCATATGTGCTATGGCCACTACTTGCATCTCACTCACAGATATGCATGGGGCATTCCATTTATGCTGGCTTGTGCAGGGACATCAGCTGTTTCTCAATACATCATTCCTATGACTTTTGTGGTCTGCCAGTGTTTGGCCAGATGACATCGGTATTCCCTACTACAAGCCCAGATAATGTGCTGCAAACCTGTATGTACAATTCCAAGGGTGTGTCCATTTGACAGTTACATATTATACACTGTCTGTCTGGGGTACTTCTCCCTGTGTACTACTTGTATATCTGGGCCGACAGTCACGCCATGTCCATCTTTCAGATGGTGACACGTATTACTTCCAAACATTTACTATGGCTTACTGCTGGAATGTGTTATACTGGGAAGCATTGTGTTTGGCATTGCAGTTGTGGGAACTTGGCCCTGTCATTGGCAGTACTGGGCAATGGCCACTAGAACAAACCTCACCATGCATACATACTGACCACTCTCACACAATATACAACACACCAACCTAACTCGCAGACCTGCATATTGTACACATGCTACAATCTATCCTGCTATACTGCCTATATTACCTTTTTTAGACAAGGTTCAAATGATAAATTCACCACCTTAACAGGTACAAGCAAGCAAAATCTGAGGATAATGCTACTCAATGCTAGAAGTCTAAACCTCAAAATGCAGTCACTCGAGGCACTCCTTAAAATGGAGAACAACGACATCTGTGTAGTGACAGAGACCTGTCTCAAGGCTTCAGAGAGCACCCCTGCATTACCAGGCTATAATTCATACCACACCTTTTGTCCACCTAACCGGGACCGAAACACTAAAGGCGGAGGCGTGTCCATATTCATTAAGGATATCCACACCTCCAGGCTAGTTGCTCAGCATAATGCATCCAAGATTATCCAAGTGCGACTAACTCTGGGCAAAACCGCAATCCAAATTGTAACTTGCTACAGATCCCCCACCATGCCCCAGGATTCCCACTCCTCATTTTGTGATACACTGGAAAATATTAGGGTACAACCCAACACCCTAATAATGGGTGATTTCAACTACCCCACCATAAGTGGGAAAACTACTCATGTACCAACTCTTTTGCTCAACATTTTCTGGAATTCATAAATTCCCATGCCTTGGATCAACTTATCCACACCCCCACCAGGGGTAGCAATATCCTAGATCTGGTCATTACCAACATGGGCGACCGGTGTTCCACACCAGAGGTCAATTCCTCATTGGTCAGATCCGACCACAAGCTAATCACCCTAGACATCCAGATCCCACCCCACCCCCATTAGGGAAACCACCATAAAAAATTTCTCCAAAGCCAACTTCACACTTCTTAAGACAGAAGTGGCAAACTTCATTACACCCATGCAGACGGGCAATAGATCTACGACTACTGAATCCTACACAAATGCACTTTATAAGCACTTACATGAGTGCATGAATTGTGCTATCCCTAATAGAACCAGGATGCTACCCTCCAAAAAAAGGAAGCCAATCTGGTGGTCCCCTGCCATAAACAAACTCTACAACAGAAGAAAGAAACTGTTGCAAAAAAGAGTAAAATCCCATGACTGGAGGAACTCCCTGGTCAGCCTCATTAAGAAGCTAAGATCCCTCATAAAATCCACCAAAGCTAGTTATGAAAACAAAATTGCCACTGATTCTAAAGACAACCACAAAGCATTCTATAGCTATGGCAAGAATCTCAATGGCAACATTCAGATATGCTCTGAGTTACAGCACAATGGCACTAAATATACAGAACCAACTGATATTGCCAACATCCTGGCAGATAGGTTCTCTCACCCCCTAAAGGGCCAATCTCTATACCAGAAGAATGCAAAAAGTTCCTGCAATCATGGCTGCACAGGTAAAAACCACACTCTCCAAAGCCAAAAACACAGCATCCATGGGACCTGACAACATCCCAGGCTACTTTCTACATGAACTGCAGAATGAACTGGCACCCCACCTAAGCACCATGTTCAATCATAGCCTCACCTCAGGCTTTGTGCCCACTGAATGGCGCACAGAGATGGTTATCCCACTCCACAAAGGGGGAGCCACCACAGACCCTGGGAACTACTGTCCCATTAGCTTAATGAGCCTGGCCTGCAAAGCCATGGAATGTATCATCATGGATCTTATAAACAAAGACATTATTAATCTCCAGACTCTGGACCCCACCCAGTTTGGGTTTGTAAAAGGCAGATCATGTCTCCCAAACCCGATAGACTTCTTTGATGCAGTCACCAAAGCTGTAGACAAGGGTAAGGTGGTTCACACAGCCTATCTGGATCTCACCAAGGCTTTTGACACCATCCCCCACTCTGGAATTATAGATAAACTCACTAAACTAGGTATAAATCCCTATGTCACAAGATGGGTTGCCAACTGGCTCACTGACAGAACCCACACTGTGAAAGTAGCAGACTCCAATTCCAACTACAGACCAGTGACAAGTGGAGTACCACAGGGTTCAGTCCTGGGTCATCTCCTGTTTATCTACTTTTCTGAAGTACAGGCTAACACAGAAGGTCTTTGTCTAATGAAGTTCGCAGATGACTGTGAACTAGGAGCCATAATCAAAACTCCTAACGATGTGGACATCCTACAAAAGGGCTTCACTGAGACAGATGCCTGGTGTCAAAGCCATGCCCTCAAGCTCAATGCCAAAAAGTGCACTGTCATCCCCTTTGGTAAAAACTCTGTACCCATGAGCTACCACATAGATGGTAGTCTGCTTAACACTGAACGTGTGATAACAGACCTTGGGACACAGGTGGACAGTAGTCTCTCCTTTGATAATCACATCACCACAGTAGTTAGGAAATCCTTCTAAGTGGCACACCTCATCACAAAAGGTTTCTCATCCAGGAAAAAAGAGGTCATTGTTCCCCTCTACTCGTCACTCATTAGACCCATTATAGAGTACAATGCCCCTTTTGGTATGTACCTCACAAGACATCTACAACAACTGGAAAGGCCACAGAAATACCTCACAAAAAGGATTACCAGCCTCAAACAGATGCCCTACGTAGACCGTCTCAAAAAACTCCAGCTTTACTCCGTCACATATCGCTTACTCAGAGGCAATCTCTGCCTAACATACAAAGCTATGTCAAACCCAGAGCTGTTGGACATACTCCACTTAAAGTAATCCCTCCGAGTTACACGCTCTATGGACCTAAACCTTGTCATCACAATAAACAGAACATGCTGGTGGGATAGATTCCTGTCCCAGAGACTTCCCATACTCTGGAACAAACTACCTATCTATATCAAACAAAGCTCCTCATTAGCACTCTTCAAGAAAAATCTTGATGATTGGATGGGAAATAGGAAATTCACCCTGGGGGTCACCTCTGTGGCTCTGCTCGATAGGGGCACAGGAAAATAATTTTCTTGGGTGGCGAAAGCCAGGGTACCTTTTTAGCTAGGCTTATATAGGCCCTAGGGCCAATAGCCTAGTACCTACCTATGAACCGACCTTAGCCAGCTCAGGTAATCTGTGCTCCACTGTCATTATACCTACACATACATGTTACTACATTTTTACATAGGATTGGGGGGCACACCTGTGCATTACTACATATCTACATAGGATTGGGGAGCACGCCTTACTGTTACTGCATTTCTACATAAGATTGGGGGGCACACCTGCTGTTACTACATGTCTACATAGGATTGGTGGGGCACACCTGACTGTTATTATATTTCTACATAGGATTGGGGGGGGAAGCACACCCGACTGTTACTACGTGTCTACATAGGTATGGGGGCACACCTGACTGTTACTACATTTCTACATAGGATTAGGGGGCACACCTGACTGTTACTACATTTCTACATAGGATTGGGGGGGAGCACATCTGACTGTTACTACAATTCTACATAGGATTGTTTTGGGGCACACCTGACTGTTACATGTTTACATAGGTATGGGGGACACACCTGGCTGTTACTACATTTCTACATAGGATTGGGGGGCATACCTGACTGTTACTACATTTCTACTTAGGATTGGGGGGCACACCGGACTATTACTAAATTTCTACGTAGGATTGAGGGGCACACTGGACCGTTACTACATTTCTACATAGGATTGGGGGGGCACCTGACACTTGAACACATTTTCTATGACTGTACTGGTATGTCAGGTACTCCATTTCATTCTGTATTCTAACCTATCATGCTGACTACAGGCATATCAGTGTACTACAGGTCTTAGGTCGGATTGACCTAAATTTCAGTTTCTGGCTTCTTACCCTTCAGAACCAACATCCCACTGCCTGACCTGTTGTAGTCTGTCTGTGTAGGCCTGGAGGGGGAGGTTACCCATAGCCATCAATCAGAGGCCTTAGTTTGTGTTTGTCTACACCTGTCCTGCTGAATGAGTCTGTTGTTGGGTATGTGAGCCTCCCTGCCTGGCATGTGTGTGTCATATGGACACACTTGTGGCCCAGCACATTTCCTGCAGTGGGTTTCGTCACCTTATCTAGTACTGGCTACCATGGTGACACAAGTATTTGTAACAGATCTCATGCTGGCACTATAGGTATCTACTATCTGCTGGCATCCCATTCAGCTACCCAATTCCCTTGCATGCTCACATCCATACCATAGATACAAGTAACAACACATACTACTCCATTCGGCAGTTGGTAGGAAGAGTGACTTACCTTGTGGCTGTGCCAGTATTGAGGATGGTGCTGGAGGGCTGACTATGTCGGATGCACATAGAACACTCCCTATACATGGCTAAGCACAAATAGTGTCATGTTTGGCATTCCTTTTACTGTATGTGTGAGTCAGAGAGAGGTGTCATTCCCTGGGTCCCTATTGTGTCAGTGTATGTGCTATGCGTTGCCTCATTGCCAAGGCCAGGGCATACTGGGCACGCCTCCTTCTGCCTATTGAGGCAGGCTTAGGTTGTTCCTCCTCCGAGTCACTCTGTGCCTGTGCAGGCCTTGGCAATGGTGGGGGGCTGTGTGGCCCTGCCCCATGCTGTTCCTGCTGCAGCTGTTTCCACAGAATCATATTGTGTAGCATGGCATATATGATAACAATTTGGGTACATGTAGCTGGTGATTACTGCAAGGCTCCATTGGATGTGTCCAGGCACCATAACTGTGACTTAAGCATCCCAAACACATGCTCTATTATGATTCTGGTCTGTGCATGTGCCTCATTATGGAGTTCTTGTTCGAGTGTGTGTGCATTTCTGATGGGTGTCATCAGCCATGGCTCCAGTACGTAACCAGCATCCCCCACTAGGTGACCGTAAGGGATGTCCTCATTGGCAAATCTCTCATACAGCTGCATCAGATGCCAGATGTGGGAGTCATGATAGCTTCCAGGGCAGCCAGCATACACATTCATTATAATGCCCTGGGCATCACACACAACCTGGCAGTTGATGGAGGGGAAAGCCCTTGCAGTTGATGTAGACCCTATCCTGCTCACTGGGTGGTGCTTTGCTGCATATGTGCGTGCAGTCTATAGCACCCACTACCTCAGTGTATTCTGCTATTTGGTGGAAGAGACACAAATTGCTGGCCAATGCCTCACTGCTGTTGTGGAAATATACATGCTCACCGACATGTGCAGACATGGCATCCAGGAACTGATGGAGTACCCTGGATGTCGATGCCTGTGAGATCCCCATGATATCCTCAGTTGGCCTTTGGAAGGTACCTGTGGCTAGTATTCTTAGGCCTACACATACCTTGGTATCCACTGGGATGGATTCCCCTCTGTTAGTTGTGTGTCAGGCGTGGCCGGCACAGCTCAACAATTTGCTGTAGGAGGTCCCTGTCCACCCTATAGAGCTCCACTATCTCCAGCTCATGTAGCCCCTGGTAGTTTACCCTGGGTCTGTATACTCTTCTCCATCTCCTCACTGTGGGTTGGTCAACAGCATTCTCATCCTCACCACTCTCAGCTTCTTCCACATGTTGATAGCTGCTGCAGCCCCTATCATTTTGTTGCTTTTGTTTGTTAAAAATTCCCCACTTGTATACACTGGTGGTGTAGAGTATGTGGGAAAAACCAGAGGGAAAGTTATTTACATAATTTATAGTAGTGTTCTGGTCTGGGCTGCTGCCTGTGTAATTGACTGATTCTGATACATTTCACCTTCTAGCTATGCTAGTTCTCCTTGATTACTTTCCTACTGTTGTTTTCCCTTCCCATTGCCTTCCTGTTTAAGCCTGGGGGCATGCCATGCAAACACAGTGCTCAGATGTGCACAGAGCTATTTCCTGGTTTACTTTTTTTTCCCCTTTAAAACCTGGTGCATGGTGTGCACACCCACTTAGGCAATGTAAAGAGTGCTTGGCAGCCTCAGACACACCCCATTGCTTAGCTCTGCTAAGCTAAGGGCAAACCCATTTTAATATTAAGATACAACCAAACACCCTAATACTGGGTGATTTCAACTACCCTGCCATTAACTGGGAAAACTACTCGGGTACCAACTCCTTTTCCCAACGGTTCTTGGAATTCATAAATTCCAATGCCCTGGATCAACTAATCCATTGTCCCACCAGGGGCTCCAATATCCTAGACCTGGTCATTACCAACATGGGAGATAGATGCTCCACACCAGTGGTCACCCCCTCATTGGTTAGAAATGACCATAAGCAAGTCACTCTTGACATCCACATCCCACCCCCAGTAAGGAAACCTCCTTTAAAAACTTCTCCAAAGCCAACTTCATGCTACTGAAGTCAGAGGTGACAAACTTCATGACACCCATGCAGACAAGATCTGAAAGTTCAACTGCAGAATCCTACACTAAGGCACTGTACAAGCACATCCACTTGTGCATGAATTGTGACATCCCAAATAGAACCAAGATGCTCTCCTCCAAAAAAAGGAAGCCCATCTGGTGGTAAACAAACTATACAACAGAAGGAAGAAACTGTTGCAGAAAAGAGGAAAATCCCAGGATGCAAAAAACTCCCTCACCAGCCTCAGTAAGAAGCTGAGATCCCTCATAAAATCCTCAAAAGCTAGTTACGAAAATAAAATTGCCAAAGATTCCAAAGACAACCACAAGGCATTCTATAGTTATGTCAAGAATCTAAATGGCAATGCTCAGATCTGCTCTGAGCTACAACAGAATGGCATTAAATATACTGATGCCAAGGATATTGCCAATATCCTGGCAGATTGATTTAGTGCCAACTTCACCCCCCCTCTCACCCCCTAAAGGGCCCATCTCAATACCAAAAGATTGCCAAATTCCGGTAAACACAGCAACACAGGTAGAAACCGCACTCTCCAAAGCTAAGAATACAGCATCCATGGGACCAGATGACATCCTGGGCTGTGTACTACATGAACTACAAAATGAACTGGCACCTCACCTAAGTGTCATGTTTAATCATAGCCTCACCTCAGGCTTCGTGCCCACTGAGTGGCGCACAGCTACAGTTATCCCACTCCACAAGGGGGGATCCACCTTGGATCCTGGGAACTACCATCCCATCAGTCTGATGAGCCTGATCTGCAAGGGCATGGAACTTATAAACAAAGACATTGGCAACCTTCAAACACTGGACTTCACCCAGTTTGGGTTTGTGAAGGGCCGATCTTGTCTCCTGAACCTGATTCACTTCTTTGAATCAGTCTCCAGAGCTGTGAACGAGGGTAAGGCGGTCCACACAGCCTATCTGGACCTTGCCAAGGCCTTTGACACCATCCCCCACTCTGGAATCACAGATAAACTTACTAAGCTGGGCATAAATCCCTATGTCACTCAATGGGTTGCCAACTTGCTTACTGACAGAACCCAGATTGTAAAAGTAGCTGACTCCAAATCCAGCTCCAGACAAGTTACAAGTGGAGTACCTCAGGGTACAGACCTGGGACCACTCTTGTTTGGCATCTACTTCTCTGAAGTACAGGCCAACACTAAGGGACTCTGGCTAACAAAGTTCTCAGATGACTGCAAACTGGGAGCCATTATTGAATCCCCAAATTATGTGGATATTCTACAAAAGGGCCTTACAGAAACAGATGCCTGGTGCCAGAGCAATGGGCTCAAGCTCAATGCCAAGAAATGTATAGTTATCTCCTTTGGAAAAAAACATGTACCAATGAATTACCACATAGGTGGCAGTACACTAAACACAGAAAGTGTGATGAGAGACTTAGGGACACAGGTGGACAGTGGTCTCACCTTCGATAACCACATCGTCACAACAGGAAATCCTTCTATGTGGCACACCTCATCACTAAGGGCTTTTCATCCAGAAAAAAGGAGGTCATTGTCCCACTGTACTCATCCCTCATTAGACCCATTATAGAGTATAATGCCCCGTTTGGTATGTACCTCACAAGACATCTGCAACAGCTGGAAAGGCCACAGAAATACCTCACTTAAAGAATCACAGGCCTAAAGCAGATGCCATATGCTGACTGTCTAAAAAAACTCCAGCTATACTCTGTGGCATATCGTCTGCTCACAGGCGATCTCTGCTTAACATACAAGGCCATGTCAAACCCTGAGCTGTTGGACATGCTCCATTTAAAGAGATCCCAATCCCTCAGAGCCACACGCTCCAGGGATCTAAACCTTGTCATCACAATGAACAAAACATGCTGGAGGGATAGGTTCCTGACCCAGAGACTCCCCATACATGTCAAGCAGAGCACCTCCTTGGCCCTCTTCAGAAGGAACCTTGATGATTGGATGGGAGATGGGAAATTCACCCCGGGGATCATGTCAGTCGCCCTGCTAGACCGGGGTCCAGGGAAGTAAATATTGTGGGAAGAAATATCCAGGGAATGGTTATGGCTAGGCTTGTATAGGCCCTAGGGCTGATAGCCTAGTACCAACCTATGAACCAAGCCACAGGGCTCCAATAAGCTTACAGTATGCCTGACACCCCCCCCCCATGATGTCAACTAACTCTTAGGCTTGAACCATGCTATTCCTGCACTTACACGGTTGGGTGCTGGCTAGCATTGAGGGGAAATCTGGGATTCAGTATCATTACCCTCATTTGCATAGGCTTGCCTGCTAATGCATAGTTACATGTCCCACACTGAGCCTTCCCCCTTAGCAAATACTACTCACTGGCAATGTCATCTTCTGCCTGCCATTGAGTACAATTGCAAAACAACAAAAAGAAGAAATGATAGCCCAAAAGAATATAGTTCAAAAACTGCTTCAGGAAGGCAACAGGATAACCACAAACCATACTTCGGATAAAAATGTTTTATTAGACCAAGAATGTAAGCACTTTCACAGTTATAAAATCCACTTCATCAGACATACCTCCATCAATACAATAAAGACTATATATACCTATTTCAAATTTCAAACAACCAACCTGTAACATAGCTATTTGCAGTCTACATGTTTAATATTATTTACTACATTTTCTTGTATAAGGGTCTGTATGTTAAAGATGCATTATTCCCACCTTTTATTTGTAGCAGCTTCTTGTTAAATATCTAGTTCTAGCTTTTGTGTTACATGCACACACACACACACACTAATGTTTGTCAGCTTGACCTTTTATACAGCTGTTTCTTGCCATAGCCACTTGAGCCTATGTCACATCTCATAAAACTTTTTGCTTTATTGAAAGCACACAAACCAAAAAATATACACCCCAAAAACCTATTAACTTAATATTAATACACAAAACTATGCACATCTTCAAATGTTGAAATTTTACATTCCTAATAGGAATAATTGTCCCAAACTGACAGCCACACTCACAGACTTGGGTAACCTAAAAGGATGTATGGTACAGCATGGGCTTCTACCAAGTGCTGTCTGGTTTTGTCTTATCTTTTTTGCTGTCTCAGAATGCAAAAACATGAATGCCTTCAGAAAACATATCCAAGCCATTTAAAGCAAGCCAGTAAAAGAAAGAATATTTTGTTTTATTGCCATGTATCAGATTGTATCCATGGAGACATGAGAACTGGATACAGTTGCTTCTACAAGTATGCATTTACTTATTTGCTAGAAGAGAGCTTTATTACATTCAATGTTATTTTTTATTTATTTCCTTTCACTTAAAATGTGTTACTAGATAAAGCCAAGAGCCTTAATCTAGTCATTCCCCTATAAAAGAATGGAAAAAGCACATCATTTTTTTGTATCATACTCTTTTGAACAGACTTTTTTTCTACACAATGCCTACAATTTAGTATCCCCATTACAAACCTTACTTTATGGTATATAGATATCATGCACTATACAAATATTACTGTTAAGAACAAAAGTTTGTTTTACTTACAGTTAACTCATTCCTTTTCCCCCCTCCTAAGTGTTCCTCCAAACATTAAGGAAACGAAGTAGGGAAAATGCTTTAGAGTCCACTGCAAGTTTAAAAAAGTAAAAAAAAGTCCAACATTTCTTCTTGTTTTTGTCATGTTTCACAAATATAATTAATGCTTTACAATCCCATATTTGTCAATTTCCAAGTTGCTGGTTTTAATCCTATTTATCTCCATCTTCCTAATCCAGTCTCTGCTTGCTTCCTTTCTAATGTACTCTTGGTTACTCTAGTCAACTCTTCTGCTTTTGTCTCTTTCTCTCTCAAGCATTTCCCGTTGAAACATCGGAAAAGGTTTCACTGGTGCAGTCTCTCTCTCTCTGGTCTTTACTACTAGAAGAACAAGAAGCAGAATTCTGTTTCACAGCTCACTTTTTTGTTGGACAAACATTTGTATTTCCTCCTTAGCATGTTCTGCATCAAAAATGATTTTGTCCCTCCAGGAAAGAATACTCTGAAAATAGTTGGACACAACAGTTATGAATCTGATACCTGCTTCTTGACATTCCCTGATTAGTGGAATAAATCTACCCCTCTTCTGCCTGGTGTCCAGTGAGTAATCATATTCCACAAACACTTTGTCTCTCATTTTTAGTATTTTGTCCTTCTGCCACAGTCTTGTCCGTATCAACTTGCTGGTAGGATTGCATCATTACTATTAAAGTCTAGGTTGCTTTCTCATGGCCAGGTTTGGAGCATACACACAGTATGCCCTTTCATTTAACAACTCCTGTTATGGAATACCAGTCCAGTTGCTTATTTGTGCTTTCATAAAAATAGTCTGTTACTTCCAGCTTCTCTGGTACAGCAGAAAATCCCAGGTTTTCCCTGTGTGCTCTGTCCTCTAATTTTATTATTGTTGTTACACATCTCTTCTTGACTGAAAGTCTCAGCTGTTGGATTACAAAAAAACACAATTTCACAGGAATCATAGGCAAATAGCTGTTGCTTGGCAGCATTAATAATCCAGCTGCTTCACTCTAGAAGAAGTAAAACCACCCACTACCTAAAGAACTTGCACAGCTGAAGTTCACTGCAGTTGCAAAATTTCACAAGGAAAAAATACACCAAGTTAAATGTATATAAGACAAATTCATAGACTCAGAGTAATAATTTAATTTGTTAAGTCATGCACTAGTGTGTTATGTTTGTAATGTTGAATCTGCTGGAAGAATATCCCCACCCCCACATATGCATTTCACTGCTTAAGGTGAAGCTACATTAACACTTCAGAATATTTTACTCTTATCAGTGTAATAGATCCCTGGAAAAGACATTGAAAAGCCCATAGCTATAAAATTAGATGCTGTGACTCAGGCCACGTTTTTAGAGTTCAGTCACTTTATATCTTTGTATTCAGGAACATTCTACCTCACTGATTGTTTATAGTGGTAAACCATCTGCGGGGGGGGGTAACTGCTTTCCACTGAAGGAACTGAGTGACCCTCCCTGCTTCTCAGCTGGGTCTCCCACTACTTTTTATGTATTTCTTTGCCTTTATAGTAGTAAACCATCTGTGGGGGGGGGGGTAACTGCTTTCCACTGAAGGAACTGAGTGACCCTCCCTGCTTCTCAGCTGGGTCTCCCACTACTTTTTATTTATTTTTTGCCTTTGTGGCTCCGAACTCAGAGTCCATCCAGCTGCTTCACTCTGCAAGAAGGTACATTGGATTCTTGTATTATCTTAACTGTATGGTTTATTTCATTTTGGTTAAACTTTGTACTAGAAAAATACAAGTAAGATTTCACAGTGTTTAACTCTAGCTAAGTGTTGTGTCTTTTGCTGTTGATGTGTAGTAAACATTGAGCATGCTTCTACTGACTTTTTACTCTAGGTTTCAGTAACAGCAGCTAAATGTTGTCTTTCTGCTGTTAAAGTGTAGCAATTATATAAGCAAGTGTCTACGGGTTGTTAGTTTCACTGAATCCTACTATAAAACAATCAATTTTTTCTTTGCTGTTTGTACTGCAGTTACATCAAGTAAGCCTGCTGCCATCTGGCTGTTTGTTATTTTGCTTTCTCCCTGCTAATCTGTAGTGCATATGTTTGTTAAGATATATATATATATATATATATATATATTTTTTTTTTTTTTTATCCCTCCTACTGAAGTCTTCTATTGTAATACCTGATTTTATGCTTGCATGAACAACACAGTTACTGGATATTGTAGGCAATTGTTAATCCATGACAGTTTCTATTTGTAGAGTTTTGTCATTCACTAAGGCTGCTGCTTCTTTTTTTTCATATATGCTACACACTCTAGCTGGCTGCCTTTTTCTAAGTGCTTAAATAGCAGAGGTACAGACTGTATATTGTCTAGCAAAGAGTGGGAGCTAACAGATAGGTGTGGTACCTGTCTAACATCTGTAAACCAACATTCCAGTAACCCTATATTTGCATGCAAACATCTTGTTAGCTTATTCTTTATTTCTCTCCTTCTATACTGTGGAAGCCACCATTTTTGTTCTTAGTAATCACAAACTTACATACCTACAAATAGCTCTACTAAACTGTCCTATGTAAAGACTAGAAAGGTGAAATGCACAACTGTGAAATATAGTGCACTACTCATTTGCCAAATGTTACTTAATGTGGATGAGTATAGACAAATAGTACTGTACCTATCTAGTTCAACTATCAAAATATTCTTATTAACTTGTGTTTTCCCTCTTTCTCTGTCTCTCCCAGTGAAACAACCCATTACCTAAAGAACTTGCACAGCTGAAGTTCACTTGCAGTTGCAAAATTTCACAAGGAAAAAATACATTTGAGTTAAATGTATGTAAGACAAATTCATAGACTCAGACTAATAATTTAAGTCATGCACTAGTGTATTACGTTTGTAGTGTTGAATCTGCTGGAAGGATACCCCCACCTCCACTTACTCATAGGCATTTTGCTGCTGAAGTTGAAGCTACATTAAACTTCAGCATAGTTTCCCCCTATCAGTGTAATAGATCCCTGGAAAAGACATTGAAAAGGCCATAACTATAAAATTAGATGCTGTCACTCAGGTCAAGTTTTTAAGAGTTCAGTCACTTTGTCTTTGTATTCAGGAACATTCTACCTCACTGACTGTTTATGGTGGTAAACCATCTGCAAGTTTTTTCCCACTCCGTTCACTCTGCTCCCCTCCCCTTCCACCATATCCCACTCTCCCCCAGCACCTCTACTCATATCCCAAGCAAACCCCTCCCCCTCATTTCTCTGATCCAATTATATACAACTCTACCTTGTCCACAGCCACATTTCATTCACACATTACCTTGTCCACACCCACATTTCATTCACACCTTACCTACTTTTATTTAACCAAACTTATCCACTTCCCCTTGCATCCATCAGCTTGAATTCTCATCCCCCTCATCACAATACTATCACTGCCTCAGACTGTCTTATATTAACTCCAGGCTTACCATCTTATCTTCTATTATACACAAACTAATATTGTGCCATAATTGTACTACTGACCAGTCAATCTCCCCCACCCCTCCTTATCACAAACCACAGGGCAAAACACCTAACCACATTGTCAAAGCCCACCCTGAAGTCAAAATATTTCCAACCTTACTTTCAGCTAAACTCATATCACTAGATAAAATCTCTATTTATACCTGATATTACATTCCAGCACATAAATAGCACTTTTACTATTGTTAAACCCACTATCACAGTTGACATGCTCCTCCTTACCTGCCTAGCTTCTTTACTCTTAATTCTCAACCTTTTTACAACTATATCCTTGCTTACCCCCACGCAACACACATCAACAGCCTCCTCCAACCATCACCCCAACAGCACCGCTTCTTACACATCTCCTCTCAGCTTTTCCCCTATACCCTCCCATATTATTCAAGCCACAAATTGGCCTCCTCACCTCCTACAAAACCACACTTGACACCAGTATCATCACCTAGGGATAAAAAACAATCCCCAGGGTACTTCTTCATTACCTACCTACTCAAATGTGAAGACATACATCCTAACTTTGGCCCACCTTCTAATCCTAACCAAAAGAGTAGCCCCAAACATCTAAAGATACTTATGCTGAACCTTAGAAGTATATGTAATAAAATAGCCCCACTGCATGCCTGGATTGATCAAAATAAACCTGACATATTAGCCCTTACAGAAACATGGCTACACCCTGGTGTAAAAGACTCAGAAATAATACCTCCAAACTTTGCAATAACCAGAAGAGATAGATCTAAACAAAAAGGGGGGGATACCACTTCTATATCCCTCTACACTCAGCATCACACCCTACACCAGTAATATACCCACATTTTCCAATGCTGAGGTACTAATCTCCTTTTTGAACCTCAATATATAAAAAAATTTGCATAATAATAATAATAATAATAATATATCCCACCAGGTAACAATATACCAGTGTTGGAAAATATTTTATCCTGGACATCCCAAACAATAAACATTGAAACAATAATCTTAGGATACGTAAATATAGATTGGCAAACAATAGCTTCTGACTCCCCCACAAATAATATAAATCTGTATGGTTTTTCTCAGCTTATCAATGTGCCAACAAGATACAAAATCTTACTTGTCAATCTACCTTAGACTGGATTCTAGTATCCCACCCTGCCAATTACCCCTCTTCTGGTACACTAACTCCCTGAGCGATCATTTACCAGCTTATTCCCTTAGAACAAATTCCCAACAACTAAGAGTACACACTATAAAATCGGTTAGGAGCTCAACTAATTTTTGTCAGCATAAATTCAACAATCTCCTACAGGAAATAGACTGGACACCCCTTAAACATCTACCCCTTAATGCTGCTTTACTATACTTTAATAACACCTTCTTTCACATACTTAATACACTAGCTCCCTCAGCATCATGGCTCTCTAAGGAATGTAAACACCTGATGAAGCAAAGGGACCTAGCCTGGTCAACCTGGAAGCAAAACAAAAATGAACAAAATCATGTTAATTTCAAAACACTATGTAACAAAGTGACAACACTAATCAACAGAGATAAGAAGTCATATTATTCCCAGCTTCAACTCCAGCATAAAATTAACCCCAGTAAATTTTGGCACTCCATATCTTCTCTACTTAACCCTAGAAGAAATGGAGAGCACACCCTATTACCAGATACCCCTCTATCGCAAATAGCCAAAAACTTTAAACAAGCACTTCATAAAATCAAATTCGGACTTAACTAACACCCCTATTGCTGGACACCCCCACCCTTCAACCTATTCAGACACCAGCCCCAGGCCATCAACTACTTCTAACCCTGTCATAACTAACCCCACTACTCAACAAAATGTTATACAAACCCCACTCTCATTTCAGCCCATACTCACTGACGCCATTAAGAAACTGCTACAAAAACTAAAACCCTGCTCTACCTCACCTAATAATCTCCCCCCATACTACCTCAAACTGGCTAACTCAATCAGTATCCTTATAAACAGGTCTTTATCTGAATCAGAAGTACCTACCATATGGAAACAATCTCACATCACCCCCATCCACAAAGGAGGCAACTCTTTTGATCCATCCAATTTCTGTCCTATATCCGTCTTGTCACCCATATCCAAAATTCTTGAAAGACGTATCCGTCAGCAGGTAATGCAATATCTATTGCAAAACAACCTTTTAACCAAAACCTAACATGGCTTCTGACCTAGACACAACACAGCACAGCTACAGCCCTATTATCTTTTATAGACACTGAACAAGGCCAGAGATGCAGGATGCTATACAGACTCAGTATTCCTTGATCTCTCCAAGGCCTTTGACACAGTGCCTCACCCCTTACTTTCGAACACATTGTCTAACCTAGACATCTCACATAACACAGCAAAATGATTTCAGAGCTACCTCAAGGATCGTAAACAAGCAGTAAAATGGTCCAATGAACTCTCACCCTTCCTCCACAACCCAAATGGAGTCCCCCAAGGTTCCATCCTAGGACCCCTACTCCAACATTTTCACAAACAACCTTCACACTGCCTCTCACCCTGGGACCCTCATTCAGTACACTGATGATTCCACCATAATCTGCACTGCTCAATCACTACCAGAACTACTTTCAAAAACTCAACAATCCTTTGCTGCAGTCGAATCCTGGCTAAGAAATGCCCAACTCTTTCTTAATCCAAATAAGGCAAAACTAGTACTCTTTCATCCCAAAAACACCTCAGCTGTCACTGATCATTTCAACATCATTGCATCTGACAACACTGTCATTGAAATAGTGCAGGAAACCAAACTTCTAGGTGTTATCATAGGCAGGTACTAGGCTATTGGCCCTAAGGCCTATACAAGCCTAGCCAAAAAGGTACCCTGACTTTCGCCACCTAAAAAAATTATTTTCCTGTGCCCCTGTCAAGCAGAACCACAGAAGTGATCCAGGGGTGAATTTCCTATTACCCATCCAATCATCAAGATTTTTCTTGAAGAGTGCTAATGAGGAGCTCTGTTTGACATAGATAGGTAGTCTGTTCCAGAGTATGGGACGTCTCTGGGACAGGAATCTATCCCTCCAGCATGTTCTGTTTATTGTGGTGACAAGGTTTAGGTCCCTAGAGCATGTAGCTCGGAGGGATTGGGATTTCTTTAAGTGGAGCATGTCCAACAGCTCTGGGTTTGAAGCAGGAAGATGGTCTCTCCACAATGTGGGTTTGACATAGCTTTGTATGTTAGGCAGAGATCGCCTCTGAGTAGGCGATATGTGACTGAGTAAAGCTGGAGTTTTTTGAGACGGTCTGCGTAAGGCATCTGTTTGAAGCCAGTAATCCTCTTTGTGAGGTATTTTTGCCACCTTTCCAGTTGTTGTAGATGTCTTGTGAGGTACATACCAAAAGGGGCATTGTACTCTATAATGGGTCTAATGAGTGATGAGTAGAGGGGAACAATGACCTCTTTTTTTCTGGATGAGAAACCTTTTGTGATGAGGTGTGCCATGTAGAAGGATTTCCTGACCACTGTGGTGATGTGATTATCAAATGAGAGACTACTGTCCACCTGTGTCCCAAGGTCTCTTATCACACTTTCAGTGTTAAGTAGACTACCGCCTATATGGTAGTTTATGGGTACAGAGTTTTTACCAAAGGGGATGACAATGCACTTTTTGGCATTGAGCTTAAGACCATGGCTTTGACACCAGGCATCTGTCTCAGTGAGGCCCTTTTGTAGGATGTCCGCATTGTTAGGAGTTTCGATTATGGCTCCTAGTTTGCAGTCATCTGCGAATTTAGTTAGCCAAAGACCTTCTGCATTTGCAGGAGAGGACCCAGGACTGAACTCTGTGGTACTCCACTTGCCAATGGTCTGAAGTCTGATTTGGAGTCTGCTACTTTCAAAGTGTGGGTTCTGTCAGTAAGCCAGTTGGCAACCCATCTTGTGACATAGGGATTTATACTTAGTTTATCTATAATTCCAGAGTGGGGGTGGTGGTGTCGAACGCCTTGGCGAGATCTAGATAGGCTGTGTGAACCACCTTACCCTCATCTATGGCTTTGGTGACTACTTCAAAGAAGTCTATCAGATTTAGGGGACATGATCTGCCTTTTAAAAATCCAAACTGTGTGGGGTCCAGAGTTTGGAGATCTCCAATGTCTTTGTTTATGAGTTCCATGATGATACGTTCCATGGCCTTGCAGAGCAGGCTTGTCAGGCTAATGGGGCAGTAGTTCCCGGGATCTGTTGTGCCCCCCCCTTGTGGAGTGGGATAACTGTCACGGTGCACCATTCAATGGGCACAAAGCCTGAGGTGAGGCTTTGATTGAACATGGTACTTAGGTGGGGTGCCAGTTCATTCTGTAGTTCATGTAGAAGACAGTCTGGGATGTTGTCAGGTCCCATGGATGCTGTGTTCTTGGCTTTGGACAGTGAGGTTTTTACCTGTGCAGCCGTGATTACAGGAACTTTGCATTCTTCCAGTATAAAGATGGGCCCTTTAGGGGGTGAGGGGGGGGGATAAAGTTAGCACTGAACCTATCTGCCAGGATGTTGGCAATATCAGTTGGTTCTGTATATTTAGTGTCATTGTGCTGTAACTCAGAGCAGATCTGAGTGTTGTCATTGAGATTCTTGACATAGCTATAGAATGCTTTGTGGTTTTCTTTAGAATCAGTGGCGATTTTGTTTTCGTAACTAGTTTTGGAGGATTTTATGAGGGATCTCAGCTTCTTAGTGAGGCTGATCAGGGAGTTCCTCCAATCATGGGATTTTACTCTTTTTTTTGCAACAGTTTCTTTCTTCTGTTGTAGAGTTTTATGGCAGAAGACCACCAGATTGGCTTTTTTTTTTTTTTGGAGAATAGCATCTTGGTTCTGTTAGGGATAGCATGATCCATGCACTCATGTAAGTGCTTATAAAGTGCATTTGTGTAGGATTCAGCAGTCATACTTCTATTGTCCATCTGCATGGGTGTCGTGAAGTTTGCCACTTCTGTCTTAAGAAGTGTGAAGTTGGCTTTGGAGAATTTTTTTACGGTTGTTTTCCTAATTGGGGGGGAGCAGGATGTGGATGTCTAGGGTGATTAGCTTGTGGTCAGATCTGACCAATGAGGAGCTGACCTCTGGTGTGGAACACCAGTCACCCATGTTGGTGATGACCAGGTCTAGAATATTGCTGCCCCTGGTGGGGGTGTGGATAAGTTTATCCAAGGCGTTGGAATTGATTTCCAGAAAACGTTGAGCAAAAGAGTTGGCACATGAGTAGTTTTCCCAGTTAATGGTAAGGTAGTTGAAATCACCCATTATTAGAGTGTTGGGTTGTACCTTAATATTTTCCAGTGTATCAAGAAAAGAGGAGTGGGGATCCTGGGGCATGGTGGGGGGTCTGTAGCAAGCTACAATCTGGACTGCGGTTTTGCCCAGAGTTAGTTGAACTTGGATAATCTTGGACGCATTATGCTGAGCCACTAGCTTGGAGGTGTGGATATGACAAACTTTCATTTGACCCCTATATACATCAAAATATAAAGAAAACTCATCAAAAACTGGGACTCATATAGAAACAAACATAGTTTTTACTGCAGCAACCAAAACTACCCTTGAAAAAAGATTTTTACTCCCCTACCTTCTTTATGGTGCCCCTATCTTAACTAACTTACAAAATACTACCCTAAGCAAGTTGGAACAGTGCTACAACAAAGTTGCAAAGTTTGCCACAAACTCTAAATATCACACATCACTGTAAACCACTCCTAGAATTAAACGGGCTTTAACTCCCCAATCAGTGGCGTAACTACGAGAGGCAAAGTGAGGCAATTGCCTCAGGGCGCCAAGTGGCAGGGGGCACTTTGGGCCGATGGATGTTGTCACGGATTGTTTGCTTTACTGCTGAATTTGAACTGCCCAACTGAAGCTGGGTGTAGTAGAGATGTTTGCAGACCCGGGAAGAAACACAGACGTAAATATCCAAAGAGAGGGAGGGGGTGTAGTCCTGGCCTAGTATATGTCTGGAATGAGCCTTCATTGATCATGCTGAAGTTGCACAGAAATAATTTGGGGTTAAGTAACTACTTAATTTTGGAAATGTTGATTACAGTGGTTGTATAAGCGATATGAGGAGTGGCCATTACATTTCCTGGGTACCAGCAGATATGTTGCCGTACGAAGAGAAAAAGAAAATAGCGTTTTTGGGGTGTGCGCCTAGTTGTCCTCTGCAGCTGCGATTTACTATATGTTTGTATGATAATCCGAGTAGTGTTTCAAACTACTTTACTTGTCTAGACTACATTCAAAAACATTTAACAGTTTATAGTCTTTTGTGGAAGTGATGTAAACAGGCGTTTCTGTTTTGTCTGAGAGCCCGACTCAGCCATAATGGGAAGTGTACATAAATATTTAAAGTTGCTGTATAAATTGATGCATACACTCCCAAATTAAAATACATAGTGTAAGGTGTCTATGATAACAGTAGTGTAGCAGTTAGGCTTTGGCCCGCCAAATGGCAGTGCACTTCATTTTCAATGTTTTGGCACATTATCAGCATCATGTTTCTTTCATGAAAATTACTATTCATATATGTTGGCATCTTGGTTGACATTACTTATCAGATTCAACTTTGGAGTGTTTAGTAAATGAAAAGGCATACAGTTATTGCTGCACCACTGTAGCTTGTTGTTATTGCTAAATAGGTAGTGCCTTTTCGTATGTTTTGTGGTGTAACGGCATGGTACCAGGCTACATGCTAACATCCACTGAGTTGAAGTATAGGGAAGTAGCAACTTGTCGCTGTGTGTCTTTAAGGACTGAGGCGTAGCAGATGTGTTTAATGACCCACTGAAATTGCTTATTTACTGTCTATTTAAGTTTATTGGATGCTACTGATGTACAGAAAATGTAAAAGTAACACCTGATACAAGATTACTTGGTGCGTGGTAAGCACTGCACTGACTAGACCTGAATTAATCATTCCACTGTGTAATGTGTAGTTTAAAAATGTTTAACTAAACCACATTTTGCAGTTTGAGAAACACATTTTAGCATTATGACTTCACAAATTAAACGAACGTTTCATTAAACATCCCTTTACTTTAACCCTGATTAAACTGTCAAATGTTTTCTGATTGGCTGAGGCTAGATTACTTCTGTAGTTTGTTACACGCAGCATGAATTATAAATGTATTGAGATCGTCTTTTGCTGACTCCTCATTTATTAATCACTATGTTCTAATAATTTTAACCGGTTTTGTGGCACTATATATACTCTGTGGTTTCTCACTTTAAAGATGCATTGCTATTGTTAATAATAATAAAAAGTATTCAGTGTAAAATGCATTTTAATGCATTTCTACCATCTTGTACCGGTTTATTGTTGTCAAACCTCCGATTTTATTGGCGTACATTGTGTACATTTACAGAAATAATGCATAACTTGGTATCTGCTTTTTTGACTGTCTGTATATGATGTTTTTGCGTTTGATTTATGTATTTGGTCCACAGTGTTTTGAGTTAAATCACACTGGCTTCTATGCATGTTCACCTGAAGCAAACTTGCTTTAGTTTCATCCCCTAATGTAAAGTATTAACTTTAAATGGCTTTTTGCAGGCACTGTGGACACTAAGCTGCATTTTGGTTGGATAGAAGTATTTACATATGTACTCAGTTTTTGTAGCTTTGTTTATATTGTTAAAATCAGATTGTTTTATTTAACAGGGGTTTTCAAGCCAAAGCATGTGTAGTGAATTAAGGATATGTCTGTATCAGTATGTGAGCTCTGATGTGACTTTGATTTTGTGCTTAAAGATGGTATCCAAGTGCTAGTGACTTTTACAACACTTGTAGCTTGTGATTTGTATTGAACCTCCTTTATCCCACTTCCAAGAAATACTTTTTTCACATACTGTTTCAGGTTTGTTTGGGTGTACATGTTCTGTGTGGTCTTTCAGAAGAACCACATTACTTTCCCTAGGATGTTCTGTCTGAGCAGACTGTTGTCTCCTGCTACTATGCACTTGTTTCCATGTGTATTTGCATATACTATGCACATACTTTTATATCCGTGTGTTTGTTTGAGAGGGTTGAAGGATGCCTTGCACAGACATAGGGTTGTACAGTGAATGTATTTTTGTATTTAATACAGATTTTACCTTTTTATTCACTTCTGCAATATTGCAAGAGAATGTTAAGTTTTGCCTGTTAAGGTGTATTAATTTTGCTGTCAGAGTGAGTTGTTGAAGGTTTTATGTGAACTGAAACTTAGCTGATATTATGGAGGAGTGCTCTGTTATTCTTCTTAATTGTACTTGTTCTTCCACTTAGAGGAATTCACATGAAGTGCCTTCACACATATTAAGATAGAAATATACTTATGCAGAACTTTCAGGCTATTCTTGCTCCGTCTATGAATAGTGCTTCTATTCCAATGACTTCAGACTACTCATAATACATAGTTTCTGAATTGTTTGTGTTAATCCTGAATGCATTAAGAAGCAAGTTTCTCTGACAGAATAAATCCTATAAGTGCTGTAGTTTCAGAATATTGTAAAGAAGCACATTTTTTGTTTTTCTTGCATTTATTCTTATGATCTGTACAGCATAATTGACAAGTAATTTTTATTTTGTGGAAAATATTTGATTTTTTTATAAAGGTTGTAATTCAGACATAATATTGGGTTGAACCGTTTCAGCTAGGAATTGTTTCCATGATGATGCATTATAATGGTAGATAAATGGAGCTGCCTGAATATTAACCTAGAAGACTGTTGTGGGATGGTGCATGTATGTGTTCAGAGAGAAGTGACAAGTGAAGTACTCTAGTGAAAGTGGAGACTGTGTGATGGAGAGGCAATAAGAATAACAGCTTAAATATGTAAGAATTGAAAAGGTAACACACATGAACAGTGACTGGTCTGTGTTTGGTACATGGGATGTCAAGATGGGGCGAGATAAGAAGAAGAAGCAGCAAAACCTGACAACTGTTTTGATAAAACCTGAAGATGTTGGCAGTTGGATGTAAAAGAGGCAGTGAGAAAGGCAAGAGCGTACTTAATTGTAGGTATGAATAGGTTTGTGCGGCCTTTATTTATTGATTGCTTGTGGCCACTCACTGCTAGATGAGAAAATAAGTGATGCTGTCCACCTTGTTGAATGTTGGGGCGCCTAGGAAATGTTTGCCTCAGGGCACTTCTAACATAGTTACGCCACTGTCCCCAACCAACTTGCCTTTATTCAGCTATCCACCTTGCACAACCTTATTTTCAAATCTACTGCCTGCCCTGCACTAACCAGTCTACACCAAATCGATCCTTAGGATCAGAAGACAAAAATCTCTTAGCCATCTCAAATCCCACAAGAAAACCTGGTCACTGCCTGTATTCATACTCGGTCTCTGTACTTTGGAATTCACTACCTCTAGCTACCAGGTCTATGCCTGCACTAACCCATTTCAAAGCCTCTTAAAAAATCATCTCAAAAATACATGGCTCTGTTCCTGCATAAAGCCTGCCTAATGCTCAGGTCTTTCTCTTTCTGTCACATTTCAATCCCTCACAGACTGCAAGATCCTAAGACTCTTCTAAATCCTTCTCTGCTTCGATACAATATCCATAAGCTACTGCTCAGGCTTTATTGCTCTCTCTCACTATCTGCATCACTTTCTGGCTGCTATTTTCCTAACTGAAACTAACATTTTATTTTGCTTGTATTATTACAGTCAATGTCACATAATGCACTACCTACGTACTACTTTTTTGGACAATGTGTACATCATTCATGTATGGTGAGAGTGACTATTACTGTCTGTAGTGTTTTAACTGTATAGAATTGTCTAGATGTGTAGTAATATATATTTCAACATATTGTAGCAGTTTGTTCTTTCAACTTATTTTTTGTATAGTATTTCTAATGTATTGTATTGGCATTGTACTGTATGTGGAGCTTTTCTCCCCGGGCCTCTACTGAAACTGTGTTCTGTGGACCCAGTCAAACCACCCCAGTAAGCAAATATCAAATAAAATAAATAAATTTGATATTTTCTGTATACAGCTGTGTATCTTGTCCATGCAAAATGTATGATCTTGGACTCTGATGTTACTCCTATACAGCTGCCTGCATATGAAATTTCAGTCTAAAAATATAATCATTATTATTCTTACTTTCCCACCACCTTTGACATTACATAGCATATTTGCACTTCTGTTTTAATTCTATGTTTCTCAGTAATTATGAAAGTTGCAGTTTGCTTTCTGAAACAAAGAAATTAAATCACAACACTAACAGACAAAAACTGGCAATTTGAATTTCAGCATTTATACCATCAATAATTGTGAAGGTGATAGACCAGCAGCTTGCAAAGTGTAATTTCCATTGTCTAACAATGCAAAATGAATGTGTCTGAAGAAATATGGTTAATATGATCAAATACACATTTTACTGTTTAGATTATGTGTTCCCTGTGCCCATTTAACTGTAGATATAATAAGCTTTCAAGACATAACTGAAATCTTCACTGAGAAATTAATCCATTGTCTGCATCACTTGCTTAGGTATCAACTAAAGTATATTTATTACAGCAGACAATGTAGTGCTTTTCATTTCCACAAATTCTGGATACTTGTAAGAATAACCAACACATAACTGAAAGTTAAGACTATTAAGCTGAAACAAGTTAGCTCCAGGTTTTAGCCCAAGTTAGTGATGACAGCTGATAAGGAACAGATTCTTCTTTATGATGCTCCTCTGCATTCTATACATTGAAAAATTGTGTACTATTTGTTATACTTGGGCTATGTTAGACCAATCCATAGTACTTGTAGATATTCCTTGGCAAGACTTACAGATTTCCAGAAGCATTTGACTTCTCATCTGTGATGGAATTATGACTCTCAACTTAAAGCCATATACCTTGAACATGAGTTCTTCTTTGAAGATATAATATGGCTGTATTAATATACGTGAAAACTGCATTATTTTGCATCTGAACATTATGGCTTCTCTTAAATTGGTGTATTTCTGTATTTTCTCTTGTAGTTGTGTTCATTTCTTGTACTTTCGCATGAGTTAGTGGAATTCATGTAACACCCTACAGTATTCCAAATGGCTGTTTCATTAATTCTTCCTTGCACACATCCAGATATATTCTACTTAATGGACTAGAAGTATCTATCGGTCTTTCTAGCTTGTACTGTATCCACATATTTCTGAAGTATAATCAATATTCTTTGCAATCTTGTAGGCGTTTCATGCAAAGACTTTCTAAAGATGCTTTACAAAGGCTTAAGATGCATCTCATACATGTACGTGTGGGATGTTTAAAAAACAAAGAAAATTTTTCTCAATCTGTACTTCTCTAAGCCCTTTCTGGTTTGCATCTGCTCGAGCCATCTTGGATAATGCTACAGCAAAGTAGCTCGAGCCATCTTAGATAATGCTACAGCAAAGTATTTAAATATAGGTACAGTAGCCACTGTTCTCATCCATTAAGTCAAAACTCAGTTTATTTGTCCAATCCCAAATTGTAATATGCTCAAGTATATCTAAAATCTGCTATTATACCATACCAAGAAATGCATTAATGACAGTGTGTCACCGTTTGCATGTTTACAGTACTGTACACTCTATTTGGTACACCATTACCTTAAAAAAGCTAATACATATATTTCAGAGATGACATACCACTAATATTTTGCTTTATTCAGTTTCATACCTTGCGAACTTAAACTGTTCTGTAGCTTAATCAGGCTTAGGAAGGAATTTAGAAATGGTAGCACTATTTTAAGTGCTACTCAACATAATCTTTTTTTAACATTAAGTTCCATGGAAAGGGTCTAGTGTAGCTAGATATGCATTTAACAAAATGTTATTGCACGGATATGAAAAATTCTGAATCCCTGACACATATAGGAAATACAGACACAGCACTTATGTGAGTAATTCTATATCATTTGACACAGAATGCAGAGCACTTCTCTTCTATTGGTTAGAAGGTACCTGTATTTTTATTTGAAGGTACCTGTATTTTTATTTGATGCAATATTAAGGGCTAATTGATTTTACAGTGATTGTTTTGTTGAGCAACCTTTTTTCCCCAGTGGACCCACCTACTTGTATTTGCATGAAAATTTGAACCTATCTACGACACTAGCAAAATAACAGACTACTGTAACAAACCTTGAAAATTTGGGTAAATCTCACACAGCCTCCAGCATGCACCAACACCTCTAGTAAATCTAATGAAAATTCCTCAGGTGACTCTGTTGCTAAAGACTGTGTTGTTTTCAAAAGATTATTTTATTTTTTCTAGAACAACAGTAACAATAAACCAGGCTGCAATATGTAGACTCAGTTGCGCCAGCTGTCATCCCAAAACATTTGTAGTAGGCCAAGTCAACTGAGTCAACAAAATGTTGCAAATGTACTAGGGAAATAAATATTCTGGGAAGAAATAGCCAGGGAATTGTTATTGCTAGGCTTGTATAGGCTCCGGGGCCAATAGCCTAGTACCAAACTATGAATCTATAATAACCAAGTCCAAAAGATGACCATAAGTACATTTCTATGAGGGAAGTATCCAACACAGAATATGGCAGTATCAGTCAATTCAAAATGGTCTGAACCAACACTGTAGTCAAACAAATTAACTCACAAGCTAAAGAAATATGGGTCCCTAGTTTATTCAGAATGATTACTGTTGCAGCATCCAATTAGACTGAAGCTTGAACTTGAAATAGTGTTGCAGAATGAAAGACCTGATTTGAGTGAGTCCGGAGGCCTGCCAAACTGTCACTGTGGCAGGACAGTGCTTAACACAAAGCACAGTGATGGGAATAGTAGGAAATGTCTGCAAGCAAATAATACATGAAGTACATTTGGATCTTGGTATTCTGATCCTTCTGGGACCCTGAGTACATATATTTGCCATGGTTTTAATTTACATTTTATTTAGGACTACTCTATGGACTCACCAAACACTCAGCTAATTCAGGTATCAAAAGATACTCTGCTTAGTAGTGTGCACACATTTTTATGATTTTGATTAATTACGCTGTGGCAATCCCTAACCGGGAAAAGCCGAAAGACACAACTAGGAATCAAGCTTTATCGATATTTGTCAATGTGGGATTTTCTATGAAAAGATGACCTGTCAGACATTCACTTTGTGATTAAGTGTTTAATAATGCTGTATAAGAATATTTTACTAACAACTAGTAGAGACAGGTTATAACAAAATGGAGGAAATAAAAAGTCTGTTTATAGGAAAGTGTGTCTTTTTCTTAGCACAGTACAGTTCAGGTATAGTTAGTCTAGTCTGTGGTTTCACGTTGCACAAGGTGAAAAGACTAATCATGTTGCTATGGAACACGTTCATAGTAAAGAGTGAAAATTATTGTAAAACAACTGCAAAAAGATGAAGGAGCAAGGAACAAGGCTTACTATATATTTCTCAGAAGAAAGAATTATTCTTGTTAAGTTCAAACCACAGGGTTAAAAGGTTACACAGACAAAACACCTTAGTAAAAACTCCGAGAAATACTCAACAAAACCAAAGACTTCATTGTGTAATAACTTAAACCTCCTATAGTGAAGTAGAAAATGTCATTAAGAAGCAATTTGCATATATCCCATTGGCCTCCACTACAGGAGATTTAAGGTCTTACACATTGAAAATTATAGCTTCTCTGGGTCTTTCTTGAAGTCTTTCTTCTGCACGAAGGGTGCTTAGATTCCAAACAATGTGCAACTTGTTTTTGATCATAGTAACCCTTTTAGAAATAGGGTTATTGACTGAATAACATTGAAATGATACTGCTACTAAAATATAATTTTGCATAGGTCTCTTTCGCACTAATGAAACATGCAGAGTATTATACCCAAGATATGACTACTTATGTCAATCTAAGTAGCTACTGTTTTTCTTTTGTAACTTGGTAAAGTTGAGGGCCATGTGATGTGTAATAAGAATAAAGCTATAATGTTAAAATAAACTATTTGCTTAGTAACTAAGCATTATTAAAATAATTTTAGTCCAAGTAGCTTTCTAATATTTCAGAAAAGTTTCTTTCCTATGCTTACCATACTTGTGGATTATGGTACATGTCTAAATACAACTCACTGTGCTCCTCTTAACATATTGACTCACAATATTGCATCACCATTTTTTTGTAAAACTTCTCTTTCACATAATTTGTAAAACTGGATGAGCATTTGGAAGTTTGCAAAGTTCATTGTTGGGAAACTGCACTTATGGTAATTTAGTCATATGAACTTATTTGCATACTGTACCCTGTACTGTAGTTAATAAGGAAATTGTGTCAAATACCTCTGTGCGTTTACAAACCCACAAATATACAACATGCCAAAAGAGTAAAAAAAAGTGTAAACATAAAATGTTAGCAAAGTGTCTGTTGCCACAACATAAAAAGTAAATCAGTGTACCAAGTAGTCACATGCATGCATCTGTTCTGCTAAATAATCCATATTATACCATCTCAGCTGATGAATGACATACAACTAAATCAATCCAAATATGCAAGACATGCTGGTTCGACAGACATGTGTCCCAGAGGATACCTATGGTCTGGAACAGACTTCCCCATCCATGTGAAGCAGAGTCCATCCCTAACCCTATTTAAAACATAACCTTGCCCAATGGATAGGAAATCAGACTTTCACCCCAGGTCTGGTCCCCATGTCTCTCTCTCCTTGACAGAGGCAGACAGTAATGCTTAAACTAACATACCCCCCCCCCACACTATTTTTCCCCTGGGAAAAAAAATTTGTATAAATGAACATTAAACAGATTTAGCTTTCAATGGAAAAAGCTTGACAAATATGGATTCGACGGTTAGTGGCTTCAACAAAGTGATATAAACCCCCATGAAAGATATGAACACAATTGTGTTGGACTGTAAGGCCAGGCTTTTAAAGGGCCCAGTGGTCACTAACCTAGTAAATACCTATGAGACATATCAGGAATGCTTCCATATTAATCTAAACACAGTTACCAGTCTCACATTAAATTTGCTTATATTTGTTCTTTCAAACAATATCTCTCAGATTATGAACTGAGACAAACATAACCTGTTCACCAGTCCAGACAAAAGACGTTCAGTTATTTTACAAGTGCCCAAGAGACTACCATATAGATGTTCAGATGGGTCTATATTATGATGATGACAGGCCTGTTCGTTGAACACCCTTACATCGCCACATATCCACCAAAATACCAAAACTTCAAAGGGCCACAGGTGGAAAAAAAAAATCACTGGGCCAACAATAAACAAAACAAACTGACAAACACAATGAAGTGGGGGATTGCCCCCCACCACCTCCCTACTTAAATATACCCACTCCGAGACCGCACTACAGTAGTGGAAAGGACAAATTCCTGACAACGGCCACAGTGATTTTTTTTCTTCCCCTGTGAAAAAATTCCCTTATGTAGCTGTTCAGAGTTTTGGTATTTCAGTGGATATGTGTCGATGAAAGGGCGTTTGAGGAACAGTGCTTTCGAAAAGGTAATATAGACCCATTCGGGCAACCACAAACTGCTGTGGACTAAAAATATTCAAAACAAATGAACTAATCACAAAACTTGATCATGGACATCACATCTGTTCTGTAGTTTATTAACTGGATATTTGCAGTTAGGTGTTGCTAACATTTTCCATAAGAAATCATATAAATGCAATGTTGCAGCAACATTTGGGGATCAATTGAAAGTACTGGCCTATTTCTTGCTGCTATTTTAACATTCTTGTGCTGTATGTGTCATTCACTATTCTTGCCTATTTGTTAATATATCTATATAGCAAACATGCTGACACAAACACTACTGCATGCCATATTTGCTATAAGAATATAACTTTTGTATTAGCATGGCTCACATTTGAAATTCCAATTCCTGGAGTTGCTGTCTACCTCAAACTCATTTTCCTGGTGCTGTAGGTCCATCGTCGCACTGTATAGCCTTCATCTGTGGAATATTCTAGCATTGGCTGCTGGTATTACTCCTGACATCTGGGACATTCCTGTGGCAAGGATGCTGACTGCTTTTGTTTTCAGCAGGATATGCTGCCAGCTGTCAGTATGCATGTCCATACTGCCACAAAAGTTACAGAGATGGTCAAAGGTTGCGACATTCATAAGACAACAGTCAAGCTACCTGCAGTTGGCAGGCAAGATACTGGCTGCGTGCCATCTGCACCTTATATAGCTGCTTAAGTCACATCCATAAGGATGAATGATGCTGGATTTATCTTGGTAGAACCTTTATTCCATGTTACTACACCATCAATCTAACAAGCATTCTGAAGCTTGGCATGCTTGTTTTCTTACCTGCATATACACCGAACATGACACCTAACAATAGCATACTGATGTTCTTTGCTTTGTAAGCCAGTTTCTGAATCACATGCTCCTTGGTAGAGTGATTTGATTTTATATGAGCACTACACTGTGCGTACAATTCTTCTGAAGCCCACCTTACAATCTTTCTTCCAGTTCTTTTGAATGACTTCATATCTGTAACCTTTCACCTCTGTAATATAGGGATTGTGATATGATACACTTGGGTCTATATTAGTTCGCTAATTATTGACCCCTAATCAGTGAAAATCACTCCTGTGATTCACTGAATTTACCAAGGGCAAAGAAGTAGTTGGTCAACTACACAATTTTGCCCTTTTTTCCACTGTAGTGCAATCTCTGAGTGTGTGTGTGTGTGTACATATATATATATATATATATATATATATATATATATATAGTTGGGGGGGCAAAGCTGTTCATCCATTGTGCTGTGTGGCAAGTATTTTGTTGCCCTTGGTAAATTCAGTGAATAACAGAAGCGGTTTTCACTGATTAAGGGTCGATGATTAGGTGTTCGCTAGAATGGAGTTTCGGCAAACTAATATAGACTTGCTACACTCTATAAATATTTTGTAATCCTTTGTCCCCACCGAGTGTTTTTCTTGAAAAGATGCCGAGTGTTTTTCTTGAAAAGATGACACTGAATCAGTCTATCCACTATTAAACAAATGAAATAAATACACATTTATTAGTGAACCTTTTAGGAAAAAAAACAGAACTGGAAACCAAAATATACAGAAAGTGGTACTCCTGCATCTGAGAGGTAACGCTATGCAAGTCAGTCAGTAAAGGATATCTAATAAAATAATACTAAGACAAATCTCTCAACAGTTAAAAACAAGAATTCTGAATAAAGCCAAAAATAATGGGGGTGGGGCAAAATCTGGGGCAGATTTTTAATAATGCTGTTGCTGCTGTAGCATGTTTTACATTAGCATGGATTTTCTGATGGATATGAAATCCAAAACACTAATGCAGGTCATTTAGTGACCCCAATCTTCAATGATTTGCCAGAAACTATACATTTTACGAGCAGCACTCCAATAATATGAGGCAAAAACCTGGACCGTTATGTAGCTGAGATCTAGTGTTTTGACAGCTACAGGGGTTAAGTCGCAACAACTGCAGTTAAACTGTGCTGGAGGGTAGGCAGGGCAGGGGGAAAGTGACACTGTAAGGAACGATCGCTTACCTACGGAGCACACCCGTTTTACACCCCAATGCTTTAAACAGAAGTAGCAATGTTGCTTTTACAGTACTAAATTATACGTCAATACTCTCCTTTATACAAAAAAAGGAGTGCCATTTGTTATTACTCTGGTGGATTCCGTTACAGCCAAAATGGACCCAGCTGTACTATCCAATTAGTTAATGCGCAGGAAAACAAAGCAGCCATCGCTTATTTTGCAAAGTCAAAAAGCAATAAACACAGCGAGAAACATAATCGGAGCACTATTAATATTCCTTCATCTTTGAAAGTCATGAGTAAGTGTTCTCAACAGCCACTTTCAGAAGACTAACAACTCCATATCTTTGACATACGGTTATTATTTAATAACTACACCTCACCATCTTGCCTCAAAATCACTAAATTATTTGAAGAAAATTGAACATTTTAAATAAAAAAGCGAAGGCGGTTGAGAAGTGTGTCCCATCCCTCTCTTCTACCATGGGCATCAATACAATAATTCATACCGCTCAGATGTTCACGATTTTGAAAAATAGCCAGATTTTGCATTATATATTTGGTTTGTTCTTCGCGTGTAGTTTGCTGGCAAGTCATTGAGGATTTAAATCACTAAATGACTAACATTGGAGTTTCAGACTTCACATCCTTCAAAAAAAACATGTCAATGCAAAACCTGTTATTTTAGCGACTCAGTACGATTTGGGCTGTTTCACCCGTTACTTTTTGGCTCTGTCCAAAATGCTAGAGCAAATTATGTGAGCCATATACAACTATTAAAAACCATACGTCCCTTCTTTTATACAAAGACACATGAATTTACAAACGTTATAATAAAAAATACACTATTAAGCACGTCATCAGTAAAATATTACACAGACATTTAACTTCTCTGCATGGACAGCTGCTAGACGTTCCTCTCACTACTACCGGAAGAGGCCTGAGATATGCGATCACATGATCAGTTTCCATCCAGCCATGGCTTAGTTTTCTTCCTACCCGCCCGGGGGGCGTATACGTTTGTTTTTTCTAGACAAAATGGCTTCTTTAGTAATGTGGGTGAGATGTAAATCAAAATATTAGGTGAGAATCTTGTTTACTACAGTAACATTTAAGTCTTTCAACACGCATAACCTGCTCGCCATAGATATTGTCTTGAGTTTTCTGTACTGCATTTTATGGTAGGGGAGGGGGTCAGAAATGTATATAGCTCTTGTTTGTTTTTCCTGTCAGGATGAGCATGCAACGGGTCTTTCAATGCTATGCTGCTGTTAAGTCTACTTCATACATTTTGGAATATTGACATGTTGATCGTTTTACTATTTGTCAAGGTAATTGATTACAGACAGTATTAAGTTTATCATTTCAGAAAAATGTTTTCTGCAGTGAAGCAACTCTTGGTCCGTGACTGGAAGTATACCTGGTTGTCAGATGTTAAGTATAACAGTTAGGTTAATATTTGTGACGTAGACTGGGCTACATTACTTTATAAATGTATGAAAGTTGTGCATTCTAAGCTGCAGCTATTCAATGTATTAGTCGTCTGACGTATAATGCACGCTAGCGTCTGATCTTATTACGCTACTTTTACGTTTCTTTACTTTCTGTTTGTATGAATAGATTAGAGTTTCTATGAGGTTTGTGGAGGGGTTATTGTATACGTTGATCCAAAACAGATCGAGCGCTTTCAGTTTGTTCGATTTCAATGTTTTGACTGCTGTTGTAAAGTTAATTTCTTCCTCCTGAGACACACAGGAAGGTCAGGGATAGGTTTTATCTGTCGCCTGTATGTGTTGCGAACATACCACTCAACTGTCTAGATTTCATGCATCTCTACTGTTCAGATTTTTTTACTCATATATTTTTGGTCTGTGTTTCATAAAATTTGGTTTCCCCCCTGACAATTTACTGGGATGATCTAAGAATTAAAGTTACTATATAGTGACACGCATTTGAGTTTCAGACTTCATAGCCTTCAGAAAGTGCATGCTAACACAAATCCTGTCATTCTAACAACGTTATAAGAATAGGGTTGCCACCTTTTCAAATGGCCAAAGTGGGACACTTTCGGTACAAACATCAGATTTTACAGGCCGACACATACCCACGGCCAGTACAAAGGATAGAACTTAACTTTTTTTGCTTAAAATAAAAGCTTATTTTTGTAGCATTTTAGTTGCTTATTCTGTTTCTTATAACATTCAGGATTTTAGATACAGAATAACTGTTTTATGCAACTATTACATAAAATATAGGAAATAATTTTGTCCTAAAATCTTAGGACATTTGCCATTTGTAAATTTTTTTGTCAGGACACAACTGCCCAAAGAGGGACTGACCCCCGCAAAGTGTGACAGGTGGTAACCCTATATAAGAACATTTAAAACGTGTCCCTATTTATTGTCCTTTGTCGAGCCCCGCCCTCACCCCAAATTATGTCAGGCGTTGTCCAGATTTCTTGCGCTAAAAGGTTGAGAGGTATGAGTGAAATATGAACCTATGAATTATGTCAGACAATATCTCATTATCCGGCCAAATGGTATTTCACTCGTTTACTTCTGAATTTGCTGATTCTGTCAGAGACTTTTTTTTTTTTTTTTTATTGACTCTTGGCAGTGAAACACTTTAATTCATTTGTCAGAAGATTGACTTTTTGTATGTTTGGGGAGCACAGCTGCTCTTTTAAGGAGACTGGCTGTGAATGTTTTTCTTACGTCATATCTCTCAACTGCTTCTGATTTTGACTCTTATTTTGGTTTTCCCCTCTCAATCTCTCCTAAATCTAGTGAATTTTGAAGAAATTGTGGAGTTACAGTTATTGACAGTTATTAGAGTCACAGACATGTATTTCAGAAAATGGCAACATCTCAAGTGCATAGGATTAACATTTTAAAAAAAAGTCTCTGATTGTCCATATTCTGAATTTGCCTGATTCTGTTGAAATTTGTCCCTTTTCATTTGAGAGGTATGTATGTATTATCTTGATGCTAGTATATGTAATTACAATGGCTGACTTTCATAAGTCATCTTAAACTATATGTTTGCTACTTTTGGTGTTGCAGAAGAGTTGTATTCCTGTCCTGCTCAATTGTGCTCCAGAATGCAGTGTCACACTGATATGAGTATTGTGAACTAGTGCCACATAACTGCTTCAGCCTAGTGTTCTCGGTCATCACTTTCAGTCCAGGATGAAACGGCAGTCGTAGAACTCAAAATGTGTTCAGATTTTGTGGAAGTATTTTTGAATATTTTTGTTCATCTTAATGGCTAAATTTGCTATTTAATCGTGGATGTAGTCTTTTAAAGGAACTTTGTTCTGTTGTACAAGTAAAGTTTAAACTGGCAGCAAATTATGTATTTACATGTTGTGGCTTTATCAGTTAAGTTGTTGAATAGAAAAGCCCAAGTCTGTCTTGCATAAATTGTAATATTTATTTTTGGGAGGTAATGGCCATGTTACCCATTAGGGAGGGTGCCCCCATTTCATTTTGCTTTTCAGAATTAACTCTTGGAGCAGTGCATTTTTATAGACTTAGTAACTACATCCCTTGGTGGGGGCTACCTGGTTATATCTCGACATAAATGCCATTGAAGTATCTGCCGGGTAAGGTGACTTTTGGTTTAACTGTGTTGGTTTATTTCCTAGTTCAGGGCATGTGCAATTGCTTACTTTCATGCCTCGGAGAAAGGTTATACTTTTGATCAGTTAGCATGTTCAGTTTTGCTTATTTTTATTTATTTGTTTTTTTTATGCTTACAACTGTTTCTTTATCACAGCATATCTTCTGTGCCACCATATTTCATTATTGGATATGTTCAAGAGGATTACCGTAACTCTGCAAAAATATACAAAAAAAGTGACTATTTTATTAACCCCTTACACTTCTCTGAAGCTGTCTCTATCTTCTGTTTTTTTTTCTGTTCACATTCTGTCTCTATTTTTTTCTCCAATACCTGAATTTTATATCGAGACCAGCAAGGATCCCAAGGGCATGCTTGGAGGGTCGCTCATCTTTTAGCTGGGGGGAACTTGTAAACATTTTTCAGAGGTTCTGCAAAACCATTAGTGATTGGTGAGAAGGGTCATTGCACTGGATGCTCTAGCAGGCGTAGAGGTACACCGACTTCAACTGAGAACATTTTGTAGAGGTGGGAGGAACTCCTTAGCCTTGTAGACATACCATTCTCTGAGTGCCAGAAACATTTGGTAGGATTGGATCCGCTTCTGTAGGTTATCACCTGCGTGATTAAACAGTTTGCTGTAGTGAGATTGCAAGGTGGGATGCGCTCTGCTTGGAAGTGCTGAAGGTGCTGGATAATGTTGACTTACTGTGTAGATCACCTTTCTGTGTTCCTTGAAATGTTTGGATAGTACTTCTGGCAATGTCTATATTTATTTTTTCTTTTGAAGACAGGATGGTTTGCTTAATTGTAGAAAAGTGATGCTCCACAGCCCCCATAGAAAAGCCAGTGCCAGAATGCTGGAAAGAAGACCTTGTCCAGTAGCTGAATGTGTGGTTAAGTTTATAGGTGTGTACTAGGCTAATGGCCCTGGCGCCTTTACAAGCCTAGCCCATAGGATTACCCTGGCATCGTGCCACCCGACCTTAGTTCCTAGTGCCTCTGTCAAGTAGAGCCACTGGAATGATCCCCGGGGTGAATTTTCGATTTCCCATCCACTCATCAAGATTTCTCTTGAAGAGGGCCATTGAGGTGCTCTGTTTGACATGTATGGGAAGTCTATTCCATAGCATGGGCAGTCTCTGGTTTATAAACCTGTCCCTCCAGCATGTTCTGTTGATTGTGGTAATGATGTTGAGGTCTGTGGAGCGTGTTGTGCTGAGAGATTGGGATTTCTTTAGATGAAGCATTTCTAACAGAGCTGGGTCAGACATGTCTTTGTAAGTCAAACAGAGATTGCCTCTAAGTAGGTGATAAGAGACAGAGAATAGTTGGAGTTTTATGAGTCTGTCCATATAGGACAAGTGTTTAAGGTCTAGGATCCTCTTTGTGAGGTACTTTTGCAGCCTCTCCAGTTGTTGCAGGTGTCTAGTGAGGTACATGCCAAATGGCGTATTGTACTCAATGATTGGCCTAATGAGGGAAGAGTAGATGGAGACATTACCTCTTTCTTCCTGGATGCAAAACCCTTAGTAATGAGATGTGCCACACAGAAGGACTTTCGGACCACAGTGGTAATGTGGTGGTCAAAAGAGAGGCTGCTGTCAACCTGTGCTCAGAGATGTCTTATAATGCCTTCTGTGTTCAGTGGACTGGCATCAATGTGGTAAAGGGAACGGGTTTTTCCCAAGGGGGATGACTATGCATTTTTTGGCATTGAGCTTAAGGCCATGGTTCTGACACCAGTCACTGGTGTCATTGAGGCTTTTCTGTAGGATGTCAATATCACTTGGGGAGTTAATAATAGCTCCCAACTTGCAGTCGTCTGCAGCTTTGTCAGCCAGAGTCCCTTATTGTTGGCCTCGACTTCAGAGAAGTAGATACCAAACTGGAGAGGACACAGGACTGAATCCTGTGGGACTCCACTCGTGACTGGTCGGCAGATTGAGTTGGAATCAGAACCCACAGTGTGAAAGTAGCTATCTGTGAGCCAGATTGCAACCCACCTAGTGATATAGGGGTTGATGCTTAGCTTAGTGAGTTTTTCTATGATTCCTTAGTGGGGGATGGTATCAAAGGCCTCGGCCAGATCAAGTTAGGCTGTATGAACCACCTTGCCTTCATCCACGGCGACTGACTCAAAAAAGTCGACCAAGTTGAGCAGGCATGATCTACCCTTCACAAAGCCAAACTATGTAGGATCCAGAGTTTGGAGATTCCCTATATCCTTGTTTATTAGGTCCATGATGATGCGTTCCTTAGCTTTGCACATCAGACTCATTAGACTAATTGGGCGATAATTTCCAGGGTCTGTAGTCGCTCCTCCTTTTTGGAGAGGGGTGACTGTAGGTGACTGTAGCTGTGCACAATTCGGTAGGGACAAACCCTGAGGTGAGGCTGTGATTGAACATGGCACATAGGTGAGGTGCTAGTTCACTCTGTAGTTCATATAGAACACAGCCAGGGATATTGTCAGGTCCCATAGAAGCTGTATTCTTGGCCTTGGAGAGTGCTGTTTTAACCTGTGCAGCAGTAATACTGGGTGCCTGGCAATCTACTGGTATTGTGATTGGTCCTTTGGGGAGGGGGGTTAAAGTTAGCACTGAATCTGTCGGCCACTATATTGGCAATATCTGTTGGTTTGGTATAGGAGGTTACATTGTTCAGTAGCTCAGAGCAAATCTGGGTATTGCCGTGGAGATTCTTTACATAATTGTAGAAGACCTTGTGGTTTTTACTATCTGCTGCAATTCTGTTTTCATAGCTAGCTTTAGAGGATTTGATGAGGGGTCTCAACCTTTTGTTGAGGCTGATAAGGGAATTTTTCCAGTCTTAGGACTTCGCCTTATTCTGCATCATTTTCCTCCTCCTGTTGTAGAGTTTGTTTATGGCAGGAGACCACCAGATTGGCCTCCTTTTTTTTTTTTTTTTTTTTTTTTTTTTGAGTAGAGCGTCTTGGTTTAGCGAGCTCCATGCATTTGTGTACGTGTTCGTACAGTGCATTGATGTATGATTCGGCGGTCATGCAACTGTTCTCTATTTGCATGGGTGCTGTGAAATTGGCTGCCTCTGTTTTTAGGAGCCCAGAGGTAGCTTTGGAGAAGTTTTTCATGGTGGTTACCTTTGTTGGAGGGGGGTGTGTGGATTTCCAAGGTGATTAGTTTGTGGTCAGATCTAACCAGGGAGGAGTTGACTATTGGGGTAGAGCAATGGTTGCCCATGTTAGTAATGACCAGGCCAAGGATGTTGCTATCTCTAGTGGGGGTAAGAATGAGCTGGTCCAGAGCATTGGAATTAATAAATTCCAGAAAGCATTGGGCAAATGTATTGGTAAATGAGTAGTTTTCCCAGCTAATTGAGGGGCAGTTGAAGTCGCCCAGTATGACAGTGTTAGGTTTGACCCTAATATTCTCCAGGGTGCTTAGAACGTGGAGTGTGAGTCTTGGGACATATAGCAGGCTACGACCTGAATCGCTGTCTTACCCAATGTTAGCTGCACCTGAAGTATCTCAGATGCGTTAGGTTGAGCTATCAGTCAGGAGGTGTGTGCATCCTTTATGAATATGGAAACACCACTGCCTTTGGAGCTTCGGTCCAAGTTCTGGGGCCGAAAGGTGTGGAATGAGTTATAGCCTGGTAGTGCAGGGTTGCTTTCTGCTGCCTTGAACCAGGTCTCTGTTATAGCACAAATGTTCTCCATTTTAATGAGTGCTTCGAGCAAGTGCATTTTGAGATTTAGACTTCTAGCGTTGAGCAGCATGACTCTCAGATTGCATTTATTTGTAGCTGTTATAGTGGTAATTTGGTCTTTGGAACATCACCTAAAAAAAGGCACTATAGGGGTGGCAAGAGCCTTGGCCAGTATCCGGAAGCCCAGGGGTGACAGATGCAGGCCATCTCTGGCAAAGCATCGAGGTCTCAGTCATGTCATCCCAGGCAGACAGATACTGGATCCCCTTAGAATGACACCAGAAATTTAGCCAATTGTTGAAATCGGTCATTTTTCTGCTTGTACTGTGGTATCATTCTGGTTGATGGTAGGATGCTGCTCAGGGCTAGGGTCATACCCTCCTGGGCTACATAATCCAAGAGCTCCTTCATGTCTCTTTTCATGTAGTCCAGGGAGGTACATCTTGGGTCATTCACACCCACATGTACAATGGCAGAGTCATATTTGTACCTGTTGTTGAGGGATCTGAGTGCATGCGTTATGTGGCAGATCCTGGCACCTGACAGGCAGCTGACTTGTTTTCTCCTTATTCAACCTAGTGAGTGGGACATCAGTGTGCCTCACAATCGAATCAACTATGACTAGTGTGTTGGGCATGCTGTTTTGCCTTGGGGGCTTTGGTTGAGTGGCACACTGTTTAGGAGAGTTGTGTCTCGTGATTAGTGGTGTTGTGTTGTGGTCAGGTGCGTTTCTGCCTTGGAGGTCTCTGCTGTTTGGGTAGATTTCTGAGGGCCTCCGTGAAGGTGGGTGTGTGGTTTGTGTTTTTTATGTGAAGGCAGTGCTGGTGTGTGTTCTGGAGGGCTATATGTTCCTTGTGGTGTGGTGCAAGTGTTGACCTTCTCCTCTTGACCAGCTATTCCAGTCTTGGCTGGAGAGCATGTGTCTTCCAATTTGGATATATGTGTGTGTCTCTCACAAGTCTGAGTGTTGGGAGGTAAGCGGAGAGGGTTGTCAGTGTACATGAAGCAGTTGCTACATTGCCTTAGGATGCCCAAGTTCACCAGGTTAATAGGATAAATCACAGGGAACTGACCTAGACCTGCCTGGAGGGGGTGAGCATTAATAAATACTGGAGCCGTTTCCTTGTAGAACGTTTAGTGTTGGTAGCACTTTTGTGTACTGAAATAATTGCTACAAGAAGTCTGGTAAAGTGCTAAACTAATAAGCTAGTAAAAGTGCAGGAGAGGAGTGCACTAGCAGATCTAAGGGGAAAATTGAAGAGCAGACTTTAGCACTGCTCAGAAGCTTACACACAGTCCTGGATACAGCAAATCTGGACTAGATTAGTTACAGGAAAGGTGGAAAACAAGCACAAACGTGGGCTTTTAAACCATAAAGTTGAAAGAGATGGAAAAACTGCCCAAACGGCCAATAAACTACAATTTCTGGGCCAGAAACCACTCCTCTTGTGATGGGCCACATAGTGCTTACCACTCACACTGATAAGCTAGAAGGCTTTCCTGCAACACAGAAAGGCTTGAGGGGCTCAGAAGCTTACCAACAGTTCTGGATACAGCAAATCTGTACCTGGACTAGACTAGTTACAGGAAAGGCAGGAAACCAGCTTAGATTTTTTTTTTTCAGAAAGCAGCTAAAACAGCAGTAAAAGCAAGTGCAGTGCAAGCTAGCACACTTGAGTGTATAGCAGTATTAAGGCAAATACAGTTTAAATAAATGCAATTTATTTGAAATGCATTCTGAACTAAATTCAGTTGTTGTTTTATTCAACTCTGAACAATTAAGAAGTGCCAAAGAATATACTTATCAGCTGAGATAGCAGCAACGTGTCTTTCCTGGATGCTGAAAGGTGAATTAGTTCTATTCCTGCGTCAGTGTTGTAGGAGTTGCTAATGTCTGCTTATATTTTGTGGTTCAGGAGATGGCCTAGGACTGCATAACCTAGGAATGTCTTGAAGATACTGCAACAGTATGGAGTCACAGGGCCATGGTTCTGTAACAGTTTAGGATCAAAGGGCCACTGCTGCTTGTCTTTGTTACTTGTTTATGAGAACTGAGAGGTGTGAATGTATTTCAACTTTAACATCTATAATGCAGATGTGGGAGTATTCCAGCATGAGTTTTCATATCTTTTCTCCTTTTTGTCAGTTTTCATGGACAGTCTGTCAATGCAGTAAAGGTCTGGAGGATATATGGTTTGGGAATATGAGGACTGCATCTTTGTTTTCATATGGCGATGTACACTTAGTCTTAGGTGACTGAGAATAGTTTGAGATGGAAATCAGTGCATCTAAATCACAGGTTAGAGTACTCTCCCGGAAAAAAAATATTCTCACCCTTTCTTTAATTTCCTAGTGGTGGAGAATCCCTATATCCCTATGGTAAGAGCTGTCTGGTCTATCATAGATGTAGACATAATCAGATGTAAGAGCATGTGTATTTGTCTAACCCCACCCCCCTTATTGAGGAGAGCGAACCACGTCACAGTGAAAGCTCTCTGCACCTTCTCATGTAGGTGCACACTCTCCCACACCCACTGCAAAGGTTATTACCATCACTTGTAGCTTGTTGACCCAAATGCTCGTACCTAGGCAGTGCATATGCATACCATCCCATCCTCCGAGAATTCTGATGTAGTATGTGCCCCCTGTATGGGCATTGGCCATCCTATCCTGCCAGTGTCCTCAAATACCTGAGCTGCTTCTGGAAAGCAGGTTGCCTTATTGTAAAACTTTATATACTAATTTATTGTCCTCATTTTGCTAATTCTCTTAACTCCAGCCACTTAACTTTCCTCTCTCAGATCTTAGTAGTGTAGATGTTGTTGTTCTTTTGGCTTTTCCGTGTGAGGGGTCGCCACAGCGAAACTCCGGTCTGCTAATGATTGGCAGTAGATTTTTACGATGCCAGCCCGACGCCCAACCTTCAACGAAGGCACGCCCATTCACGCATGTCTTTCGGACGCCACTTGACCGCGGGGAAGACATGCAGACTCCACACAGAAGGCGCTTCATCTGAGAATCGAACGGGAGAACCTCTTGCTGTAAGGTGACAACGATACCGCTGCACCACCGCGGCTTGGTCTTAGTAGTGTTAAAATATTTTCTGTGACACATAGGACATCTAATTAATGTATGGCATCTACAGATCTTGGTAGTGCAGATGCCATACATTAATTAGATGTCCTGCGCGTCACAGAAAATATTTTAACTTAGCTTTGTCTGTTTGGAACACACTTCCTGAAATCGGATCCGTCCCCTTCTTTTCTTGCTTTAAAACATCCTTGCTAAATTTTTTATTTCAGCTACTAATTGTGAATTCTTTAGAAATATAGGTACTCTCTCCAGCTTCTGCTTATCACCCACTGATTTAAAAAAAAAAAAAAAATCCTTTTTCTGTGCTTCATCCCTCTGTTCCATCTCCCTCTGAAATCAGCACTTGCACTGTATTTCTGTACATCATCTGAGCCCTTACACAAACATATTTTTTTCTTTCTGCCACTTGACTATTTTCACTTTCATTTATTTGTAACTATTTTCACTTTCACTTTCATTTATTTGTAACTGTTAACTACAAGCGCTTTTTGCTGTAACTTTTAACTCCTGTGTCCATATTTTAATTGTAAACAGTACTGTAAATTTAACCTGTCACTTTTTTGTGTAATTTAGTTATTCACATTTCAGGTTTTTATGTTTTCTGCTTGCTTAATCTTAATTGAACTTTGCATGCTTATCCTGTATCGTTCCTTGTGTTTACTTGCCTTTGGTTCATGTTATGGCTGGCAGGAGTCCCTTTGACCAGCTAACTTAACCCATTTGTCCGCTTAAAATAAATGTTTTAGAAGAGTTTGAACTGATTTTCTAAGCCGGTGAACAATCTGTGATATGGTTTTTTGTGTGTGTGTGTGTGTGTGTGTGTGTATGTATATGGGATCCGTACAGATCCCCGATGGCACTTTCTGCCGAAGCAGAAATCACCGAACATACATAACCGAAAGTGCTGTTCACCGAAGCAGCACTTTCTGTTATGTATGCTGATTGTGACGGTTGCACTACGGTGTAGTTAAGGAAGAATTCCCTTTTCCCCCACTGTAGTGCAACCTCGAGTGAGAATATAAAAGTAGGGGGTGTGTGGGGGACACAGCCCCCCACATCTCCCTTGCATAAAAGATATATTTTTTTTTTTGCGGACTTTAACAAAAGCGCTTTTTTGGTGAAAGCGCTTTCGTTAAAGTGCATTCGGGTATTGTGTATTCGCACTATTGAACTTTTGTTCAATAGTTTTAGATCCTTGTGTGTGTGTCTGCGTGTGTGTGTGTGTATGTATGTATATGTGTGTGTAATATATATTTGTGTGTGTGCGCATAATATATATATATATATATATATATTATATATATATATATATATATATATATATATATATATATATATAAAATGTATATAAATACTATCACAAAATTCCCAGTGGCCTCATCACATCCTCCCATAGGTCATCCCCAGGGCCTCAACACACACTTTGTCTCTCTCTTTTTTCTGACTTTGATCTCTATCTTTTGCCATGCACGCACGCACCTGCTTTCCTTTTTTGATATTGTGTCTTAATCATGCAAGTCGCCAACCATAAGGATGAATTCTCAACATATTGCCAGTGTGTTCTCCTTTTTTCAGAATGTTTATGACTGCTGACTTCACCCTTCCTTCATGCTGTAAGCCACCTTAAGTTTTTCTTGTTATCTTAATTTAGTGATCATCAGAGTGATCTTTTTTTGAGTGAGGCCTCAAGAATTGTACAGATTAGTTTAACAGTACTCCTAAATTTGGGGACACCATAAAGTTGGGAATACAGATTAAAATTTTTGTTATGACAGTTAAGGATATGTGAGAAGACCATAAAGAAAAGATAGTACAAACACTGAAACCGGAAGCTCTAGTTTGTGGCTATGGTTTGCAAGATACAAGCAGTACAACTATTTAGTCCTGTTAGTTTTGTATACAGGTCAGACATATTTTTTATCAAACAGCGTTAAAGGTGTGGACAATAATAAAGAATTTAAGGAATTTATCTGGGAGGAGAAGAGGGCAAGAGTTGTGGGATTAGTTGATCCTCCCATAGAACAAGGTGGTTTAGAATTCCCAGATTTTGAAGGAATATTTTAGAGCTACACAGTTGAGACTTGTATACGTAACACAAGCAGAAGGTAATCGTTCAGAGTGGAAAGGGATGATGATGATAATGGGTGTTCAAGAAAAAGGACTGGGTGGGTTTCATAAATAAGTACTAGGTAATTGGGTCTGCTCATCATTTCAAGCCTAACCAAAAACCATGTTCAGAATTTCCTTCTAGACTTGAGGAGGGCAAGACAAGATAGGGTGAGAATTTGCAGGTGTAAGTCCAGTTGTCTAGGTTTACCTTGAAGGTTGCAAGGGTGCTACTCGGCTTGATGTGTAATGGTAGTTTGTTCCAGAGGTGAGAGATACATTAGGATGTTAATTCATCACGCCAACATGTCTCTTACCTGCTGATGAAGGTTTAGTTCCTTTAACTGGCTATTTGATGTACCATTAGTTCTGCAAAGGAAATTTGAGATCAAATAGGGTTGGATCTTTCATGGCACACATGACTAGATATAGATTTCCAAGAGTCTGTAAGACGCTGAGTACAGAGAAAGGGCTACTAGTTTTGCGTGGTAATTAAGATCTTTCAGACCATTGATTTTTTAATTGCGAATCTGTGAGATCCAGCTCTCAAGTTATGTGATATCTTTAGATAAATGTATGCCAAAAGATTCATTTATATCCATTAATGGGTCTGAAGTAATAGGTCTGATAAGATAAGAATAAAGAAGAATTAAGGCGACTTTTTAAATTTAGTGGAGATGCCTTTGGAAATTGGATGGGCCAGATAAAAGGCTTTCAGAATTACTGTGGAGACATGACTGTTAAATAAGGAATTTTCAAAAAGAATCCCTGGATCCCTTACACCAGTGTCTAATTGGAGGGGTGCATCTCTTATAATGTAAGTGAAACTGTGCTACATTTTTTTTTTTTTTTTTTTTTTTTACATTTAATTTGATATCACTGTCCTTGCACTAATTGTTAACCTGGTCTAAGCCATGTTGGAACACTTCTGAGTCAGTTGAAGATCAAATAACACCACACAGTTTATGGTCATAGGCCAGAAGTGCTGGTCTGAAGATCTGAGAAATGTATGCCAAATATGAGAGGGCCTAAATTTGAGCCCTGTGATACACCACTGTAACTATTTATTTTGGTTTCAGAAGTGGCACCTGCTACTTTAAGCACATGGGTTTCGTCAGACAACCAGTTAGCTGTTCGTCGCACAGTCAAGGATTTGTGTTCAGATTTACAAATCTGTCAGTAATGCTTGCACGGAGAATGGTTTCAAAAGTGTTGGCCAGGTCTAGATATGCTGTATGCACTATAAAACCACTATCCATTACTTCAGTTACTTTCTCAAAGAAATTTAATGAGGTTAAAGAGACAGGACCTTCCCTTGATTAAAGCCATGTCGATGAGAGACAGGATTGAGAGATTTTCAATGTCTAGATTAATGAAACCTGAGATAATGCTGTCTATAGTGAGAGATTTTCGATGTCTAGATGAATGAAACCTGAGATGATGTGGTCTATAGTTACCAAGGTCTGTGGCCAGGCCACCCTTTTGTAATGGCATTACAGCAGATGTTTTCCAGTCTTCAGGAATGTAACCAGTGGAGAGGCTTAGATCAAATAGTTTAAATAAGAGTTCAAAAAGGCCATATTTCGCACTGACAATCTGGCAACTGATCTTTTGTCAAGCCCCATGGGCGAAGTATTCTAAGTTTTTGAAAAAGGCTGAGAGAGCGCTGGTTGTATTAGTAATCAAAGGGAGTGGCTGAGGTTGTGGAACCTCTCGGATAGTTATAACTGTGGGTGAAGTAAAAGTTTTAACTAAATTTGTTAGGTAGAATATTAGCTATTTCTATTGGGTCAGAGAGTTTAGTAGTATTGTGGACTAGCTCCAAACACTGCCAGGTGTTAGTTTTTAACTTCCTGACATAATTAAATAAAGATCTACAGTTGTATTTTGTTTTGGTGGCTGTTTAATTTTATACCCCATTTTGAGCTTCTTAATGGTTTTCTTAAGCTCTTTTAAGTGTGGATAGGTAGAATGAGACTTGTTATAAGCATTAAGCAGTTTTTTTCTCGTTATATCATTTATTTTATATGGATATTCACCACAGGGGTTTATTTTTCTTTTCACATACCTCTCAACCTGGAAACATCAAAAATCTGGACAAGGCCCATGAAAAATAGGTACAAATCTGTACACTGATTAACATCTAATTTGCATACATAATTACATAACCCCACCCACTCCGATGGAATTGTGGGATACCAACTTTCAAATGCAAACTGAAGAACAGACAACAAAAATATGGCACCAGAGTCCCCCTGCAGCCATTCCAATGTCCCATTACCTGGCTATTTCGCCCCATTTACCATAAACACTAATGTATGCATACTGCTTTACTTCTACAATGATTATTTGGATTTTATTTTTACATTTAACAGCACGGAAATGCAGAAACAGTAATAGACATCATCTGGTAAACAAAGCAATACTGTCTCGCAATGAAAATAGGCTTGACATTAAAACTTCTCTGCCCCTGAAACTCACATTATTTGAAACAGCATTGAAACCCACACCACATCCAAAGAAAATGCATCTGGCCAGTGGTGGATAAAGATTACCTTTGGGCAGTTTTCAAATCATTGGCCCCTTGCACACTGTACAAGAAACATACATGTGTTCTTTTCTTTATACACCTTCCTGACTTTACTAAATTATATTCCTTGTATAATACAACACACTTGTTAGAGCGCATTTTAAATTTGTTTGAACATTTTACCGGTAGGCTGTACTGTAGGCAATGAAAAAAAAAACACATGAACCAAAAATGAAAAAAACTGTCCAATTCAGAACATTTCCATCATAGAAGTCTACTTCCACACTATAAATAGAATGTCAGTAATGTAAGCCATAGGCATCTTGCTCAGCAGCTCGCACATATTTTCAATTTCATTTTTGGGGGGAGGGGACAAAAGGTCAAAAAAATCTGGACAAAGCTCAGAATATAACTCTCAACTCTTAGCAGAAAAAAAATGTTCTTTCTTCTCATAGTTCTCAACTCATAGTACAAAAAAAAAATCTGGACAAAGCTCAGAACATAACTCTCAACTCTTAGCAGGAAAAAAAAAAACGTTCTCACTTCTCATCATAGCTCTCAACTCCTTGTCATCATAGCTCTCGACTCCTGGCACAAAATAAATCTGGACAAAGCTCAGAATGTGATACAGAGTGTGATGTATTTTATTTATCTCTACACAGAATAACAATAAATTTCTTTGTGTCTTTCGGCTTTTCCCGGTTAGGGGTCGCCACAGCGGAACTCCGGTCTGCTAATGATTGGCAGTAGATTTTTACGTGCTGGCTTGCCGGGCCTAACGCACAACCTTCAACGAAGGAACACCCATTCACGCATGTCGACACACAGAAGACGCTCTAACTGAGAATCGAACGGGCAACGTCTAACTGTGAGGTGACAACGCTACCGCAACGCCACCACCGCAGTATACACAGAATAACAATAAATAATTATTGTTATTCATGCTGCCATCTACAGGCCAGAATACAAAACTAACTCTAGAGGTGCATGCTTTTTTCATTTAAATCACTTAATAGATCTTAAGAGGTAGCGTATCTCAGAACAAGTCTTATGCCATGGTTTGCAGGGCCCAGATTACCCTCAGCATCAAAGATGTAGTTATAAATAAAGCCCTGACCAGCACTGTAGTTTGCCTAGAAAAAATGCAATAACAATTTTTGCAGCAGTAAAAAGCTCTACTAGAAGTGTGCAACAAGCAACGAACAGATTACTTTTGAAAGTATAAATATGACCAATGGAGTGTGAAGCCCATACCTACACTCACGGTTTTAAACATTAGCAAACAGTTCTCAAAGCCACATTTAGTAGCAAACATAAAATATTATCAAAATCAGGACTTTAAACGATATTTGCAGTTTGTTTCATGACTTGTAGTGAAAGCATGTACATATTTTAAATTTAGATCATGACTGCTTTGAGCTGTATTTGGTTAAAAACTTAAAAGTTGTATATCAAGTAAATGCACTAGTCAGTGTATAGGCATTAGCCGATATTCACAGACATCAGAAATAGCATGGCAGATCATAATTCTGTATGAGAGAACTAGTCTGCAGTGTAAAACGTAAATATCTTATGTTGAAAAATGTAACAGGCAGCAGGTGGTGAGAGGCACAGAACAAAACTAAGAAATGCGCTAAAATAGGACTTGGCAATTAAACATGAAAAGAAGTAAATGTGGTAGTATGACAGCGTAACCTGTAATGTGTGTAACACAGTCAGCTTAGAAATGGTGGTGGCTAGAGGGACATTGGGCTTTTTTTTCCCTTGTACTTCACACACACATACACCAGTTCAAGCTTACCCTGAAAACAAGTAGTTCCTCTGCCGTTTATCCCAGCTTGCAAACAAGTTCCTCTGCGGTTCCAGCTTTGCAATTCTGCCTGCTAGCAAGTTCCTCTGCTGTTCCAGCTTTCTGCCGTTATCCCTGCTTGCAAAACAAGTTCCACTGCTATTCCCATTCCCGCCTGCTCGCAGTTCAATTTCGGACAGCCGGAAATGATGATGTGAGCTCCTTGAGCTCAATTCCGATTGGCTGGTAGCCTGATGGAGCTGACATCATCGCGCACGCGATGATGTCAGTTCCAACAGCGCAAAATAACAAAGCAAAAAAAAAATCAGAAATGAAGGGGTGCCACTCTGGAATTGTGGCACCCCTTCATTTGGACCCCAAAACTCGGTAAAAACCGAGTAATTCGGAACAGTTGGGGGGTCTGCTTCTCACTAAAGTAGAAGTCCGAGGTATATGTAGCAGCTTTAGCAATAGGATCCTTTGGAGGAGGATTACAGTGGAATTTAAGTCAAGTAATTGAAGAGTTTGCTTTTGAGAAGCCTCTAAACACAGAGCTATTTAGAGGGGAAGTGTTGCTAGTTTTAAAGGAAAAGGCCACTACATTTAAGATCTGATCTAACAAGACCTGATGGTACTTATGGAGCTGTACAAGAAGTGGTCTTATTTGTGAGGGCTAGATCCAGGAACTTGGAGCCCCTAGTAGGATGGCTAACTATTTGTGAAAGAGTTTCCATTTGTAATGTCAAGAAGCGCTGGGCATACTGTTCATTGGCAGTGTAGATCAGCCAGTTAATTGGATAGTTGGCCATTCCTCAGTAGGAAGATAGAGGTCTGTGTTTACCCACCAAACAAAATATTCTTCTAATGGCTAATCGGCGAGCATTAAACATTGAGCGTTCCATTGATTGATTGACCGGGCATATCATCGTAAGTCAAATCAACAAACTGTCTTACTTGGCCAACAACAAGGAAAGGGCACGTAGTACTAGTAAATGTGAGACTAAGTGGGCTGATATTGGTAATATACACTTGCCCCGTATAGAAACCTGCTATATAACTGCTACTGCTGTAATCCACCCAGGTGGGGGGGACCCCAACTATATATACCAACTCCGAGATCACATTACAGTGGGGAAAAGGGCTAATTTGTAAAAGGCTTTATTTAGTTTGTCATGCAGTGTATGTATGTATGAACATTTTTTCTCTAGTTTTACTTCAGCTTCATCAGATGTCCACGATGTTAGCCCATTATGAGCATACGATGATATGCCTGTTCGATCAACGGAATGTTTGATGTTTGGTGTTAGATTATCAGTTCGAGGAATATTTCTTTCAGTGGGAAAACATAGACCCGAAAGGTTTCAGATTTAATGGGAATTTCAGCTAATGTGTTAAGATAGCGGTCATACTCATACTCATAAGGGGCTATAGAAAGTGTTCTGTAGCTAGTTATGAAGTATTAATTAGTCTTAAGGGTGATCTGGACTTCTAGGAGTTCATGTGATGTCCCAAGGAATCTGTTATGAGATGGTGATATCCTTGACAAATACTGATACAATTGCCAGTGGATCTAAAAACATGATAGTCATTATACCTAGGAGTAGAGAGAGAGAGTGCTTTCATTGCTCTGAAACAGTGTTTCTGTAACTGTACATATAGAAATGTGTTCAAGTTGTAGGGTGCAGATCATTGAGGGGAATAACAACCATACAGAATATTATATTCATGAAGTAAGAGTATTTTAAGAACTAAACAAGCATGGGAATGGAGAAAGGAAATTTTGACAACCGGGATGATTGCAAATAGAGGTACAGAAAGTAGGCAAGAGGGGGCTGGAATGTACTGGAGAAATTGACAAAGGAACCAAGGTATTGGGCAGAAATAACTAGAGATGGAGAGGTAACGGAGTGGGATGAGGCCAAGAGGAAGTTTGAACTGCAGGTTAGAACCTGCCTTCCCTACTCAGGATTAATATCCGAGTATTGGCAAAAGTAAAGGGATAAAGTCCTAAGTGAAAAGCCTGCTCTGGTAAGAGTTTAGTTGATTCTGAAATGGAAGCTTCTGTGAAAAAGGGGATAATTTGTTAGCATAAATTAAAATATTGAATGAGAACTATAAGAATCAATTGGAAGTGTTTAGAAAAGATCGGGAAGAAAGGTTTGAAAAGCAGTGTACAAGGGAACAATGTGAGGAATAGGAGGACATGTGTTTGGCTCCCAACTGTGCAACAAAGTCAAGAATTCTTAGGATTTTTAGAAAATACAACACCAAAGGCACCAAGGTTTCTTAGGATTTTTGCTTGGTATTTGCATAACTATTTTTATACCCCAAGCAGACTTCAAAAATGTTTACTCTGGTATAAAGGAAATGTTGTGAAGGTATGATGTGGAAGAAAGAGTTAACTGGGAACTTGTCTTTTTGGGAGTGCGGTGAGCTGACTAATATTAAAAATTCACTACAGTGTACTCCTGTCAGAAGTATTGGGGATCCAATGGCTGTAATTAAGGAAATTATTCTTTTGAGTGGGGACACAAGATATGAATTGCCTATAGACATAGTTAGGTTTAATCCTGTTGGCTGCCAAAAAAAAATACTAAAAAATGAAAATCTGAACCATCTGTATTTGAAGTATTAAATATTGTAAAAGAGATGATAAAAGAACTGGAAGTAGGATCTAATGAAAAGGGAGAGAGCTAATTACATAGGAACAAATGCAATTTGTGTGAACAATGCATGCAAAATAATATTCAGGAGGAGGTTTGAGGGAAGGCAGGAACTGAACAAATTATGTAATGTTGCACTAAGTTACAAGTCCAAAGCAAGAATGCATATGTTTAATGTATAATGCATATAAAAAATAAAAAATTTTAATGTGTGTTTTTCTTTAGTAATGTCTGTGTCTTAAATGTATTTATTTATTTACATTTGTTTATTTATTTATATTTGTTTACTGGGAAATTCCAACTGGACACCAGGTCCTTTTTCAGTGGAGGCCCGGGGAGAAAAGCTCCACAGAACAGTAAATGAGCAGTAGTGTCCATGAAGAACAATTGAATATACATGCAATAGCAAATAATACATATTGCAGCAAACATTAGATACACATACAATATGAAACATAGTAATGAACAGCTATACCCATATCTAGTTAGAGGCTAGGAATAGAGGTAGGATGTGTATACACATAGTATTAAGCTCAAACGGATACTGTTCTAAACAACTAAACCTAAAGCTTCTACAAACATTGCATTAAACTCAAACAGATATAAAGCAGATGCTCCACATAAAGATGGAACAAGCTAGAAGGGTTAATGGGGTGGAAGGGGAAGACAGAAGAGTAAGAGAGGATACTGAGGTGAGTAGTATTCGTGGTAGTGAGAGGAAGCTAGGTGTAAGCCAGTTGGATATGTATTTGCAGTTGAGATGAAGTCAGGTAGTTAGGCATGTTTTATAACAGGCCTGAGAGATTCAGTGAGGAGGGAAGGAGAGGGTAAAGGGTGAGCCAGAGCCTGCAGAGAAAGGAATGCAATGATCAGATGGTGTGAGGCAGGGTGGCTAGGGGAAGGGAGAGGAAGAGGAAGTAAAAAGTAGGGTTACTACTCTGGATTGGTGCATGGAAATAACCATAGACATTTTAAGTGAGTTTTTAGTGCAGTCTTGAAGTGATTGCAAGAAGGTAGTGTGGTTGTAGAGGGCGGGGGAGACAGTTCCATAATCTGGATATGATGCAGGAGAAATAGTGCTTCTTTCACAGAGTTCTTGGGTTTGGTCACTAGCAGTAGATTTTTGCTGCTGGAGCAGTGTTCTAGTGGAGCAGTAGGGCTGGAAAAGGTTTTGAAGTGATGGGACTTGATAGTTTACTAACTTGTGGGCGAGAGAGAGTTGATTCAGGTGAAGAAGTTGAGGGAGTTCAAGCCAGTCACATTCTCTAAGTGAGATACAGTGGTGGCTGCGATGAGATGCACCAGTGGCAAACTTAGCAGTTTTATTATAGCAACCCTCGATCTTGTTTAGCTCTGTTTTACCTAAGTAAGGTAAGTGTAGGAGAGGCGTAGAGTAAAGTGGTGTTTAGGTGGGAATTGGCAGCAGAAATTCTGGCTGTGTTGGTGAGAAATGCACCAAGTTTTATGTGAACCTTTTTTATGGTAAAAGAAATGTGTGTGTCAAATCTGAGATTATCAATCTCAACACCAAGTAATTTGGTGTGTTCTGTTGGGGAGAGTACGATATTGTCTTTGGCTAGAATATTAGAGTGGGGGATAATTGGGTTAGATTTAGTGGGTTGGAAGATAAGGAGTTTAGTCTTGCACGGTTGAGTAGTAACTGGGCATTAGATAGCCAGCTTTCTACAGATGAAAAGGCTTTCTGTGTAGTCTTGTGAAGTTCAGGTGTAGTTGGGGCTGAGCAGAAGAGGGTGGAGTGCTCTGCATACTGTATAAGATAAATAAGAGAAGCATGCTTGGTGGATGTGAATAGATCATTTAGTGAAGAATGAGAGTAGTAGGGGACCAAGGATGGAACCTTGGGGAACAGTGTTACAGGAAGTTGAGGAGATAGGTCATTATGCCAGACAACTGATTTGGTTTCGCAGCTATCTAACTGGCCGCCAACAAACAGTAACTGATTGGGAAAAGGATGGGTTAGTGAGAACAGAGATTAGTAGTTTATGCGAGACCATGTCCAAAGCCTTGAATAGATCCAGAAATATAGCAGAGGAGAACAGGCCATTATTTTTATGATGAAGGATAGCATTAGTGAAAGAGAGCAAGGCGTTAGTAGTAGTGCTGTGGTATGGCCTAAAGCCATGCTGGGTGCTGGAGAGAAGATTATTAGCTAAGAGGTAGTGTAAGATTTGAGAATGGATGCATTTCTCAAGTATCTTGGAAAGTGGGGAAAGGATGGCTATGGGGCGGTAATTGGAAAGTTCAGTGGAGGAGCCACCTTTTATGGAGGGGAATGATGTGGGATATTTTCCACAGTGTGGGGATGTAGCTTTCTGATAAGGACCAATTAATTAAGATGGAGACTGGATAAGCTAGGGCTTCTGCTGCTGTTTTTAGGTATTCTGTTTTTAGGTATTCAGAGGGGAGATTGTTGCTGCAAGTTTTGTAGGCTTACGTTTCAGTAGAAGTTTTTTTTGTGTAGGAGGGTAAGTACTGATGAAAAAGAAAAGACTGTGGGCAGAGTATTTGGTTTTGATGTCGGGAGGGTGGGTAGATGGTTGTGTTGTTTAGTCAAAGACAGAATGGTTTCAGTAAAGTGTTTATTGAAGGAGTCAGCAGCACTGCTGGAGGAAGGGGGAGTGGTAGGTTTGGGGGTGCCTACTTTACCTGGGTGGAGAATGGAGTTTATTCTGGCCCAGAACTGCTTAGGGTTGTGATGGGAGGAGTTTAGGGCAGACTGATAATACTGGGTTTTATCTTTTTATTCGCTTTTTGACCTTATTGTGCAACTCTAGGAATGACTGCCTAGAGGAGGGGATTTTTGTTAATTTTTAAGCGCCAGTGCTCCCAGGCATTATCTCTGATTTTCATTAGTGCCCTGGTGCTTTTTTTGTAGCCAAGGGGAGTACTGTGTTTTGACTCTGGCATTTCTTCTGGGGGCATGTGTGTTTAGGAAGGTGCTATTGAAGGCGTGGACGGCTTCATCCAGATTGAGGTACTTCAGTGGTGTGCAGTCACATTTTTGAAGGGATGAGATAAAGGAGAGAGGGTTAAAGTTTACCGTATAATTTTTTTAGATAACGGATTTACTTTAAGTGTGAACTTGGTAATGGTGTGGGTGGTAGAATAACACATCTCCTTTTTACCAAGCAATTCCTCATTCTGCGAATAGGTTCATAGGTGTGTACTAGGCTAATGGCCCTGGAGCCTTTACAAGCTTAGCCCATAGGATTACCCTGGCATCGTGCCACCTGACCTTAGTTCCTAGTGCCTCTGTCAAGTAGAGCCACTGGGGTGATCCCTGGGGTGAATTTTCTATTTCCCATCCACTCCTCGAGATTCCTCATGAAGAGGGGCAGTAAGGTGCTCTGCTTTACATGTATGGGAAGTATATTCCATAGCATGGGCAGTCTCTGGGTTATGAACCTGTCCCTCCAGCATGTTCTGTTGATTGTAGTAATGAGGATGAGGTATCTGGAGCATGTGGTGTGGAGGGATTGGGATTTCTTTAGATGTAGCATTTCTAACAGAGCTGAATCAGACATGGGTTTGTAAGTTAGGCAGAGATCTCCTCTAAGTTGACGATATGAGACAAAGAATAGTTGGGAGTTTTTTGAGTCTGTCCATACAGGACAAGTGTGTAAGGCCTAGGATCCTCTTTGTGAGATACTTTTGTGGCCTCTCCAGTTGTTGCAGGTGAGGTACATGCCAAATGGGACATTGTACTCTATAATTGGCCTAATGAGAGAAGAGTAGAGGGAGACAATGACCTCTTTCTTCCTGGATGCAAAAGCCTATTATGTTGTGTGACTGAGTTTGTGGTAATAACTGTCTTAAGCAGTTCTGTTCTGCCTTTCTTTTTGTTCCATGGGCAAGATTTCACTTTTCATTTGTAACTTCTGTTGAGTACCTCCAATCCCTGACTAACTCAATTACCTTCCTCCCTGAAATCAGAAGTCCATGTGTTTTACTACCCTGAGAGTTACAGCTGCATTTCACATATAAACGTTACATTCTCGCCAGTTTTCCAAGTGTTGAATCTGCACAACATCCACACTATTTTATGGATGTGTCCACTGTAGAGTTAACCTAGCTTGTATTACCTAATCATTAGAAGTGTATTTTTTTTACATAATTGCTGAATTAATTTACATGAAAACTGTTCTTTGTTTCTGAATAGTTTGTGCTTCTGGTATCTTTTCTTAGCTTCAGGTCATAAAGCTGTGTTGTGGCATTAGTGTTTCTTCTCTGTTAATAGATTGTAATACTGCTTCAGCATTGGGAGTTTGCCACAGAGACATAATTCCTAAATTGTGCTTTTCAGTGTCTTCACAAGTGAGATGAGCAAACATACTAATGAAGTACAAATAATATAGTACAGGGATCCATTCATGTTAATAGAAAAGGGAAAAATTCCAGAAGCACTTCTGAGGTGTACTAAATGTATCACTTGTCTTGTTCCAAGAAGGCAGCGTTTAAATGAGAAAAACTGTCTTACATTACAAGTACTTTATAGAAAGTCTGCTTGGATGATGAAAAATCCATGTTAAGGTATGTTGTAAAAATAAAATAGGTTTTGTGTAAAGAATTGCACCCTAAAACAAAGCTAGTGTTGGCAAGTATGATTTTTTTTTTAAAACTGTTATATGGCATATCTGTGAAGATAGAACATATACAACATTAAAATACACAGTCTTCCCAATTGTGGCAAAAATAATCACTCAGTACTTGACTCTTAAGTAGCTGACCCTAGAAAGCAAGCTCGGGTACTCTTACGTGACACTCGTACGCCGTACGTAAACCCTTAATGTGAAGTTGTTAATCTCGCCGATTATTCTCACTGATGGGTTGGAGCCGATAGCAAGCTCAAGGTTTGCCAGTAGCTCGAGACCAGCCCCTTATCCCACCATGCACTGCTAGAATTACCTCAGATGTAGTTTAACGCAGCAAGAGAGATCTCCGTGATCCAGATAGCTCGGACCATTTTAGAAACGGCAAGTTTTTAAAAAAGTTTTCCTTTTTGATATATTTATGTAGCGTGTGTTAGTTTTATTATTTTTAGATAGTTTAGATAGTTTACATTGTTTTAAATTAGGGACTTGGCTTTTTAGTTTGTGTGGGCCTTTAGTCCTTTTTCCTACTATTAATCCCTTTAGCAGTTAGTTTTTTTTCTGTGGGACTCTGTCTCATATTTGTATTATATTTTTATTTATGTATTTTTATATATATATAATTACTGCTGTAGATAGTGCCCGGGTTGGGCTTAGTTGTTTGTGAAACTATTTACTTTTTTTTCTCAGTATGTCAAAGGATAGGGAGAAATCCCATCCCAAATCGGGTTTTAAAAAATGCCCGGATTGTGGGCAGAGAATGTCCATCACTGACGGACATATTCAGTGTGTCTACTGCTTGGGGGCCAAGCACCTCCAAGACACCTGTAGCATTTGTCACTCCTCTTCAAGAGTACTTTTGGAGCGAAGAAGGAAACTTTTTTATAGACACAGGATTGCTACAGCAATATTTTTCAGAGGTTTTGAATAGCCATGAAGGTGTTAGTACGTCTTCCAAATTTTCAAAATCCAAGTCTTCAGATAAGGTATCCAAAAAGGCTAAAATTTCAGAAGGAAAGTCATCAGTTCCACAGTCATCGGAGCCGAGTGTACCTTTTGATTCGGAGCCAGCTTTCAGTATTGGAGCCGGTCTCTCGAAGTTCCTTCTTCACCTCTGCTCCAGTCAGCACCTTCGGTGCATTCAGCTAAGTCTTCAGTCAGCCTTTCGGATTTGGACATGGATCGGCTAGTGCAGAAGCTTTTACAGGCACCAGGACTTGCCAAATTGTTGTCGGCCCCGACCAGCTTGTCGGTGCTGAAGACCATGGAACCGAACTTGTCTACTTCTCCTCCGGGCCGTACAGGACTCTCTGAGCCGAGAGAAGTTGTACCGATGGTTGTTGGACCCTTGGAGCTGATATCTGCTCCAGGGTTATCGGCTCCATCTACTTGGATGTCCTCAGCGCCGACCGAGGGCTCTAGGAGCTGACGCTCTCCAGTCTGGTCCAGGGAGGATAGTCGCACCGACTTGTCGGTGCCAACTCTCCCTCTCAGGGTTTCGGCTCGGATGAGCTCGGCCCCTACCTCAGGCTCGGAGCCCAGGGTTTCGTTGCAGGAGGATCGGACGGTACTCTCGGATCCGTCCACTCTTCCTCGTCAGAGCCATGGTTCCTTCGATGCTATGAGGAGAGTTTTGTCTCCAAAGACTATCAGCATCGGTTCAGCTTTCCCACTCCCCTCAAGCTCCTGTGTCTACTTCTGCTTCTACCGACCCCTCTAAGTGTAGAGACCCTGAGTCTCAAGTACTCCCACAGGGTGTCCCCTGCTCTTCTGAGACCTCCCAGACCCTTCCACTGAGGAGGTGCCCAGAAAGAGACTGTGCAAGAGGAGGCACTTAGACTTCCCACAGGAGTCTTTGACATCTGACATGGACTTAGATGAGTCAGAAGGGTCCCCTCGGTTCCTCTCTGAGGATATCTCCTTTGCAGAGATACTAGAGATCCTTAGAGGGGCGACTGGCAGTCCAAGACCCCTACTGAGGATGAGTCTGTGCTCTTGAAGGCTTTTGGGTCTCAACCTTCCACTTCTTGGGTGTCTCCACCTTACGACGAGCTCATGGATCTGATCTCTCGTAAGGCGTGGGAGTCACCGGAGGCTATGGAACCTGTCCCTCGTAGACCCAATAAATTCATATCTGCCCCAGTTGATAAACTTTTTTGACAAAAGGAGTGCCTGTGGATGCCATGGTGGTGGCTGCAGCCACCAAAAAGGGAAGTATATGAGACATCCTCTTCTATCCATCCCCCTAACAGAGATTCTAGGGTTATGGATAGATATGGGAAGCACATGTTTAGTTCAGCGACTTTTTCTCTGCTATCACTGAACTACTTGACCCATTTTACAAGAGTACAGAGAGATCTCCTGAAAGAGCTAGGAAATGCTCTCCAGGGTACAGTAGCTGCAGGAGTGGCCGACAAAGTCAAACCCAGCTCGCTACCCTTAACTCAGTAGTGAACTCATCCATGCGTCTTGTATCCTATGCAGCTGATGGTTCGAGTAGAGCCGCTAGTTCAGGAATTGCTCTTCGCAGAAAAGCCTGGACGCGTCTCTGTTCCTTTGCGGAACCCTTCAAGTCTTCTTTTATTAATACCTGATTTGATAGCTCATCACTGTTTGGGCCCAAAGTAAGGAAACTTTAACCAGGTGTGAACAGGTAGGCAAGACTTTATCTGCTGTTGGGGTCTGCTTTTCCACTCCTACTCGGCCCTACCCCAAGGGCCCTAGGGGGTGGGAAAGATGTGGTTCCGAAAAACTCAAACAGCCTTTCACGACACACGTGGTGAAACCCCCTCTAGAGGCCGAGGAGGGGGTTATAATGGAAGACGCCGCCCCCGTGGCAGAGGGGGTCCGCAGCAACAGGGTGACAGGAGTCAGTTCTCCGGTCAGTCCTACCAACGCTCCTGAAAGGGGGCCCGACTGTTCGGCTCTGGAGGCAGTCAGGGGTCGCTTGTCTTTGTACCCAGAAGCCTGGATAAACCTAACATAACAGATACTTGGGTACAAAGCATAATTTCTAGAGGGTATTTCATACCGTTCTTTACCCCTCCCATTCCTATCAAAAAAATCCCAGATGTTCCACCCAATCTCAGGGAACAAGCAATCCTAGAGGTCTACAGATTGCTAGAAAAAAAGAGTCATCCTACCAGTCCCAGCAAACCAAGTCGGATTCGGAACTTACTCAAGATTCTTTTTGGTACCAAAGAAAACGGGGGACTGGAGACCTATCTTGGACCTCAACAGACTCAACAAGTTTGTAAAGAAAGAGAAGTTCCAAATGGTCACGCTTCAGTCCATTCTTCCCTTTTTAGGGAAAGGCGAATGGATGTGCTCCATAGATCTCAAGGACGCGTACTATCACATAAAGATGGACAGACGCTCCAGAGATCATCTGCGCTTCCGGCTGGGAGCCAATCATTACCAGTTTTGAGCCCTACCCTTTGGTCTCACTTCAGCCCCCAGAGTGTTCACCAAATGCATGGCAGTGGTCATGGCTCACCTGAGGCATCTAGGATTCCAGGTGTTTCCATACTTAGACGATTGGCTCCTCACCGCTACCACCAGGCATCAATTGACTCGGGCAACACAATACACACTGACACTCTGCCATCAATTAGGCATTACGATCAACTTCGAAAAGTCTGCATTATCGCCATCTCAGCATACCGTTTTTATAGGAGCAGAGTTAGATACCTCAGCCACCACTCTACGTCTCCCTATCGAAAGAGTCTCCCTTCTTCGCCAAAACGTCAGCTCACTGGTGTCAAAGAACAAAGCTACAGCAGCGGAGTTATTGAAAGTACTAGGTTTGATGGCGGCAGCAATCCTGGCTATACCAATCGCAAGGATGCATATGCAAATCCTTCAATGGCTTCTTTTCACTCACTGGTCTTACCAGAAACTACCAATGCACCACATGATTCTTATCATGGATTCTTGCAGGAGAGACCTTCGGTGGTGGTTGACGTCTCTTCATGTTACAGTAGGGAGACCCTTTGTCCCCCCCCCCCCCAGTAGCCACTGTGACCACGGATGCTTCCCTGATAGGGTGGGGGGGGCATTTTCAGGGAAAGACTGCCCAAGGCACATGGACAGATCAAGAATCACATCTGCACATCAATGTTCTACAGCTCTGAGTGGTACTTCTGGCATTGCAGTACTTTCAGGACTCTCTCCCTCTAGGGACTATTGCAATTCAGACCGACAACATGTCAGTAGTCTGGTACTTGAACAAGCAGGGCGGAACCAAGTCTTACCCCCTTTGTCGAGAAGCCCTCAGGGTTTGGCAATGGGCGGTGTCGTCCCAGCGTTTTCTGTTAGCAACGCACATCCCGGGAAAATCCAACGTCTTAGCGGACAAGCTAAGCAGGGCAATATTACTCCCTCACGAGTGGTCTCTCAATCAACAGGTTGCGGAGTTGATTTTCTGCAAATGAGGCCAGCCTTGCTTCGACCTTTTTGCCAGCCACATCAATTCAAAATGCAGAAGCTACTTTGCTCTGATACCACCTCCCGGTCATCCCTCGAGGGATGCACTTTTACACGATTGGCCCCCAGGTCTCCTTTATGCATTTCCACCCTTCTCATTAATACCCAGATTTCTACAGAAAGTAAAATCGCTGGGAAGGAAGGTTATACTCCTAGCCCCCTACTGGCCTCGACAGATTTGGTTTCCGTTTCTTCACCATCATCTGTTGGAGGATCTATGGATCCTGGACCCAGTTCCGGACCTTCTGACGCACCCGTCAGGGGACCTTCATCCTTCTCTACAGTCCCTGAAACGGACTGCTTGGCTAATCCACTTCCCCTAATTGCCAGGCTTCATTCAGTTTCAGATGTTACAAGACAGATTCTGTTGTCCTCTCAGAAGCCATCTACCAGGAAATTATACGGCAGCAAATGGAAAAGGTTCTCAATTTGGGCCAACGCGCAGAACATTGACCCTTTTCGAGCTCCGCTATCTTCGATGACAAAAATTTTTAAGGAATGGGCAGCAGCTGCTAAAGTTCGAGTTCAGTTAGCTGCTATCCCAAATTTTCACCTTGGTCTTGATGGCTCAAATATTATGAGCCATAAATTATCCAAAATCTATGAGACCTCAGATCAAAATTCCCTTTTGTCCCTGGAATTTAAACCTTATGCTGTCTCAACTTATTCTTCCTCCCTTTGAACCAACTTTTTCTTGTGGTTTAAAATTCTTATCGTGGAAAACAATTTTTCTTGTGGCCATTACATCTGCCCGTAGAGTGTCAGAACTTCAAGCATTATCCATCAGACCACCCTACACTATCTTCCATGCTGATAGAGTATCTCTCAGAACGAACCCCTCTTTTTTTCCTAAAGTCTGTTCTGAGTCAAATATCAATCAGGCCATTGAACTACCAGTGTTCTTCCCCAACCACTCTAACAACTTAGAATGTATGCTGCACAAACTGGATGTTCACAGACAGCTCAGAATTTATCTTGACAGAACTAAGGATATTAAGAAATCAGATCAACTTTTTGTAGCCTTCTCGGAAGCAAGAAAAGGCAATCCAGTGGCTAAAACGACCTTATCTAAATGGTTATCCGATTGTATATCCTTTGTTTATGAAAATGTGAACATGCCTTTAACTCACAAACCAAAAGCTCATTCTACCAGAGCTGTCTCTACCTCTTCTGCTTTTCAAGCTAAATTGCCCCTTGACGATATTTGCGCTGCAGCCACTTGGTCTAACCCTCATACCTTTATCTCACATTACAAAGTAGATAAGGCTTCTAGGGACAGGTCTTCCTTTGGGGTTACAGTACTGAAGAACATACTCCCATGAGCCACCCAGGGTTGAGGGTGCTAGGGACGCTACCCATCAGTGAGAATAATCGGCGAGATTAACAACTTCACATATAGAAGTTATGTACTTACCATAACGTTCCATGTGAGTTGTTTATCTCGCCTTTATTCTCACATCCCTCCCGCCTTCCCCCTCCTGGCTGACTGTTGACTTAGAGGCTAGTGCCATCCTGGTTATTCAATATTTCTCTTTCCCTTTGGGTACTTTTCTTCGTAGATATATATGAGAGTATGTGTAGGTTGTATATATGTATAGACTATTATTCGTAGCAAACAAGATCTGAGGTAATTCTAGCAGTGCATGGTGGGGTAAGGGGCTGGTCTCGATCTACTGGCAAACCTTGAGCTTGCTATCGGCTGTGTCTGAGCCGAGGATCGGCTCCAACCCATCAGTGAGAATAAAGGCGAGATAAACAACTCACATGGAACGTTATGGTAAGTACATAACTTCTATTTTCCCTTGTGTAGAGTTTTAATAATATGATTATTGTGTAATCTTCTGCTCCTCAACATTAATTTTTATATCTCTAAAACTTCATAACTTATTCCACATACACAGATCAACTTAAATATGATCATTGTTTAGAGAGCTATACACTATTCTGCTTCCTTAGTTCCAGACATATGGAATTCTTCTGCACGCTTTATTTTTAAAATAAGACTCTTAATAACAGTACTATGCTGTTGTATGCTTTCTCTTAAATCACAGCGATGTATATCTTTCTAGCTGTTTATAAGCATTTATTTATTGTGCATGTGTCTATGAAAGCACATCCACTTTCTTACAAAATAGGTAGGTAATTTTTTTGGCAGAATTTAAAACGGGCTTAATTTTTGACAGAATAAACGAAGAAAATGGCAACATAAAATAAATCTCCAACATTTGCTGTCTACCTGAGGAAAAATTCTTCAAAGTCTGCTTTGGATGTAAAAATACCTATGCAGACACTTCCAAGCAAAAAAAATCCTAAACTTTCTGGATGTTGCTGCATACTTGGGAGCTGTAAATATGTTCTTCCATTTTTGCTTTTCTAGTCGCAATTCCTGATTTGTTTCTAACCCCATCTAATTGATTCTTATAGTTATCAAGGTATTCTCTTCTAGATCTGACTATAAAATGTCAACAAGAGCGGGTCTTTAATTCAGGACTCCCCAATCCCTTTTTCTTTCTGTATACATTGCCTTCCCTTGCAAGGATTGATATCAGTCAGTAACTTCGTTTTGGCGTCATCCTACTCTTATTACCTTAACCCCTCTAGTTATTTGTTACCAGTACCTTGGTTCCTTTGCCAATTTTCTCCAGTAAGTTCTAGCCCACTCTGATCTATTTTCTGTACCCCTACTTGGCATTTTTCCCTATTGGCAAAATCTAATTTTGCCATATCTGTGTTGTTATAGTTCTTAGAGTACCATTTTGCTACTTTATGAATATAATATTATGTATGGTGGTAGTTCTCCTTAAGGATCTGCATCAAAATGCCACTTTGTCCTTATTTCTCACCCCCACTTCATCATCATCATCATCATCATCCACATCCTTGTTGTCCACTTTGACATTCTGCTTGTGTTGCGGATGAGCTTTAACTGTGTATCACTAAAATATCCCTTTAAATCAGGTAATGCTAAACCCTTGTTCTTTTGAGTGGATCAGCTTATCCCACTTGAGTTGACAAATCAGCATTGGGTCTAGGTGATTTACTTACATTAACAAATGTTCACATTGTCAAGTGGCAATCGTTTCTAAACTGTTTTCAGGTCTCTTTTCCTTTTTAATTACTGATGTTTTGCAAATCACAAGTGTTCTACAGGTATCTCTTAATTATATATTTTTATTAATATCGTTAGATCAAAAGTTTCAGACATTATCACTGAATTTCTCGTTCCAGGGTGATTTTATTGATGCAATGTTTTAGCCGAGAAGGGCAATAACTCCACCTTCCTTTCCCATGCAAAATATCTGTCAGACTGTGTCTGAGACATTTATGTGAAATTTTTACCAGAAGTCTCTCTCTATTAGCATTTGTGCGGGCAGCCATTGAAAGCCTGAGGATCCTAAATGTGATCCTTACAGTGTCAAGAATTTTTTTGTGTGCAAATATGGGCAATATATAGTAATTCTGAGAAGGCAACACTATGAGGTATTTGTCCTATTCTGTGGTATAGCAGTCATTGAGTTGGTATGTATTAGTAGTAGTGGTGCCATACTGAGCATTACTTTTAAATGTGCAAGATACATTTTGCCTTTTTAAGACTCCCAGTTTGGAAAGTCCCACTTCCTATGCACAGCTTAAGTTTTGTCTCCCATCTTCCTCACCATTTCTGGAGCTTGTTATCCCAATACAGATATTGCTTCTCTGTTTCCTGAAACATTGGTGTCCATCAGGTGTTGTATTGAAACTCACTTCCTGCCCTGTGTGATTGAATTTTTGTGCTGAACATGACCACCTGCAGTGATACTTTTAAGTTGCATGGAAAGCTGTAAATTGCTGAATGGTCAAGACATGTCCATTTATCTGCTACAGCACCTCTTTGGTCGCGATTTGGGCTTGTCTTCATTAATAATTTTTAGCAGAATTTCTTTTGAAAAGCCTTCATTGTTGAGAAATTTTAACACGACTCCATTATTCTCGGTTATAGTCATATTCATATTATTAAACACTTCTCCAACATTCTTCTTCAGCTCATCTTTCCTCTCTCATAGATTTTTCCTTTTCCTTCATGTGTAGTAGAAAATTGGGGATATTTTCATTTGCACTTTAACATTCAGTAGAATAAAATTCTGACATCTTTGTAAATGTCCCCTGTCTTGGTCAAATTTCTTCTAGTCCTATGAATACTGGTTTGGTTGTGCCTTGAAAGTAGACTGTCTAGTGAGGCTAATCTTGTCAACAGAAGTAAGTAAATGGCCTTTTGATGGAAGGCAAGAGAAACATTTTGATATTTGATGATGTGGGGAATGGAAGGAGGTTGAAAACAGTATTGTTGTACTTCTTGAGTACCTGACAGTTGAAGGACCAATTCTGGGACCCAGAAACCTCTTGATGTAGGCAATTAATCTGACAGTTTGTCCCAGAAGGTGAATCGATGAATGAACGAGGTTACAAGCAGTTGCTTATTTGCAGATAATTCAACGTTTCCATTGTTGGAGGATAGAAATAGATGTTCAAGCATAAATTATTTTTGCAGTAACCTAAGCTGTAGGGATCCTACTCCCACTGCAACTATCCAGTTTTCCAAAGCTGAGGACGGCTTCCAGAAGCTCCAGTTGGCCAGAGCTTGAGCAGTGAACTATAAAAAGACAGTTGGATTATGAAAAGCTTCAGAGCTTTTTTGGTGCTGAAGAGAGCTCCTCTTCAGTGAGCTTTGTGGAATGGTTAGTTGGGATCTTCCAGAGCTGGCTAGATAAGTGTCAACTGGGGAAAGCCTTCCCCTATATTTTATTTTATGAAGAAAACAAATGTTTGCCTGTCAAGATGACTTGTTTAGCTAGGGAGTGAAAATTTTGGTGACTATCGTTTCATTTGTCAGGAAATTGTAATGTGCATTCTTGTGTGAAGTTTCTTTTGACTAAAATTTTAGTTGTATTTTTTTTTTAATTTTGTGTGTTTGGGGCAGGGAAGCTATGCTTGTGAGGGATTGTCAGTGGTTTATTTCTTAACGACTTTTTTCCCCCTCTAACATACACTTTACCAACTGTCCAGGTCATGTTCCCCACTTTCGATGTCTCATCTGTAGTATCTTCCCCTGCATGTAAAAAGAAGTTGAAAATTTAAAGGAGTCTTTTTGTATGTCAGGACATCACCTGTTCTGCCTCAGACACTTGTGTGGCTGCTTGTTGTTCCTCAGACTGCCCATATGCCCCCCCCCCCCCCACAGCCTCTTGTTTTAAACTGACTGTTGGTGTAGTTTTTTAGCCACCAAAGTGTGGAGGATACCAATGTCCTCTGACTGTAGAATTCCCCTGGCAGGCAAGGGATGGCCAGTTTTTCCATTGTTTGGTGGGGGGGGGGGGGCAGGTAGGTGAAGGGTCTTCCCTGTTTCCACCTCTCTATCCTGGTCAGGTGAACAGTGTGCCTATTATGAGTCATCCTGTTTTTTTAAGGGGATGTATGCTTAGTGAGAAAAAAAATTATACAAGGCAGATTTACTGGGATTTGACAAATAACTTGATGCTTTGTCTTTGCCGTCTAATTCTTCAGGCAAGAAAATGAAGAGTTTCTACCTTTCTGGCAGTACACTTCAGTCAGGGAAGCAGACATTGTAGGGTGTACTTTAGGAAATTCTTCTCATTCAGAGTACTCCAATTCTTTGGAAAATATTTCATCAATAGTCCCCACTGAATATATTTCATTTTCTAACACCTTTGTTAAAGGTGCAAGATTTTGTCAGTGGGATCTGAATGAGGTTTTTGTGGCACAAAAATGTTAGAGATGCCTAAATCTGTGGAGATCTCTCTTGTCTTGCTGTCTTAGAGAATATTTTTTCGGTCTGCTTCTGCCTTACCTAATGGTCAACCTTCTGCCACCAGGAAGTGTGTTTATATGAGGTGCTGCAGACAGACAAGTACCTTTTTTAATTTTAAAGCAGATCCAACTACTTATTTCTCCCTTTAATCTGCTTCTGCTAAATAAGTTCCGACTGCTAATCCCGTTCCCGTGACATGGATGAGAAAGAAAATGAGTTTTGAGGAGAGAATGTTTTCTTCTAGTACTTTTAACTTTCAGAATTTTTAACTGTTTGGCTCATACTTTAATGTTTTCATTGTTATCCTTTGATAATATGCAGAAGTTAATGGCTAGTCTTCCTTTTGGTCTAAACAGTTCATTAAATGCTTCTTGTTCATAGGTTAGCACTAGGCTAGCTACCCTTGTGGGCTATTTTAAGCCTAGCCAGTTACCCCCTGTGAGAATCAAACACTGCACCTTGTGTTTGTAAGGTAAATACCTTAACCATTATGCTAACCTCCGACCCCTTGTGATAACCTGTTTCTCTTATGAGTACTGTTATTTTAAAGTGGGTCAGTTATACTGCTGTCTTCCTCCGGAGCTGTGGCTTCTAGATCAGTTTGAGGAGGTTACCTTTGCTTTGTTCTGTAAATCTTCCTGATGATAAAGCTCTAATTATAAATTCTTAGCTGGGCTGCTTTAAGTATGATGAAAGGGGAAAAACGGATTCAAGGAGTGTCTCACATTTTTCACCCCTCCTCTTTCAGAACAAATAGTAATTTCCCCTTCTCCTTGGTCCTCTTCTGTGGTAAGCAATTTAAGCAGCAGGGAAACAGCAAACATGATTTTAATAAAGCAATGGAAAGGAGGCATTAAAAAGAAAGGAAAGGCATCTAATAATTAAGGGCAGTATTCTCAGCATGACTATCTGCCAGTTCAGGCTCTTCTTTTCTCCCACCTTGGCAACCTTTCCATATCTTTTAAGACATCACTTCCCCTTGTGGCATCAGATTGTCCTAGACAGCTGGGTTCTGAAGGCAGTCTGGCGTAGGTACACTTGGCGGTGTTAGTCCCTCCCCATTTCCAAAGGATTCCTTTTGTCCAGATAACCAGATCTATTTTATTCTCATTCTGCAACACATGATGTCTCAAGAGTCCTAGACCCTGTTCCCCCAGTCTCATAGGCAAAGACTTTTATTCCAAAACGGAAGGATCCTGGAGGTCTGTGCTGGATCTTTCTTTTCTAAATATTTTTGTCAAGATTCTGAAGTTCAAGATTTATGTAATGTTGCTTAAAGTTATGTGATATGCAATATGTGTGAAGTATAATGTTTACTGTTAATTTGTTAGTACAGTTTGATTATTTTTGTATAAATGCAAATTTGCCTAAGTCACAAGTGATAATTCAATAAATGTGTTAAAAAGATGTTTCTTCAGTCTCTTGTACCTCTGATTTTCACTCTAGCTTGAACTAAAGGGCACCTATCATTGTATTTCCATTCCATATCATTTCGGGCATATCTTAAGATTTGCTGTATCTGGCTTACATAATCACCACTCTGTTTTACCCTTTGGACTGTTCACCAGCACCAAGGATAATCACAAAATGCCTAGCTCCAGTCATTACTTCAGACTTAGAGGGATTCACATTTTTTCCATATTTGGGTAATTGTCTTATCTTTTCAGACTTTTTTTATCCGTCAAAAGATTGTAGCAAGTGTTCATGAACTTCTCAGTCTGGGTTTTCAGAAGTCTTCTCTCATTCCTTCTTACAGAGTTATTTTCTTAGGATGTTCTCTGCATTCTACCTTTGGAAGAGGCTTTCTTCCTCCAGACAAAGTAGGCTTGTTTCAGCAGTTCTTTCCTGAGTTTTTACATTCAAAACCATGCATATGCAAGGGAGGTTCTCGGGATTCTGAGGTAAATGCCATTGATGATTCTCATGCTTGCCATGGATTTGACCCCACATCATGGGGGAAAATGTTATTTGAAGTCATTCTGGATTCCGCTTCTACAACTTTTGTCCTTTCAGGTCCCAGTTCTGCTGTTTGTAAACTAGGAGATTGGAGGATAGGTGGTCTATATAGCTTGCAATCCAGGTCTTCCATTCTGTCTTCTGACCCCACCCCGCCACACATGTAGCCAATACAGATGCTTCTGACCTGGTGTGGGGAGCAGTTTCAAATTGAGTAAAAGTACAAGCTCTGTGGAATCCTTTAGACAGCTGCACATAACTGCAAACATCTCTGTTATTTATTAATGCTTTTGAAGGCCTTGTCTCTGTCCCCAGAACCTCTGCAGATGTACATAGACAACACCACAGTCATGGTACATAAATAGGTATACTGGATCTTACCCCTTTGCAGTCTTGCTGTGACAGCTTGGGAAATAGCAACTCTGGTCATTTGGACTCTTCAGGCTTCATACATGCTGTCATAACAAAACTTGTTTACAGGCAAACCCAGCAGGAGAAGGACAGACCTCCCATGAATGGAAACCCTATCTTGGAATCTTTCAAAAATTGAGCCAAGTGTGGAGAACATGTCAGATATGTTTTTCTCATTCAGATCAGACAACTAAAAATTTTGCTCAGTGACTGCTTGCAAACAAGCCTGGAAGAGGGGTGTTTTCTCATTCCATTGAAAGGGAAATCCAGAGTTCTGAAGATCCAGAAGGACTTTCCAAAAATCATGGTGATGACTGTCCTTTGACCAAGGCAACAGTGGATGTTCTTTGTGTTTCACTGTTGCAGTCATCACACTTGTGTTATCTGCCTGCAGGTAGCCCTCAGTCGGCCTGAGTGCCAGAGTCTTGGGATTTCTGTGTCAGATGCTGTCGCCTCTTCCATGATGTCAGGGGTATAAAACATGCAGCCGATGCCATTACATTAGCTTTTCTTGTTGTGCGGGAGCCCGAAGCAGTTCACAAGTGCCGGTCGGCCGCTACCTGAAATTTTCATTTTTCGAGTTTCAAACCTGAAGTCTTCTAAAGCTAAGTACCCCGTAATGGGGATCCTTTTTTCGTGCTCTTAACCGATGTCAGAAAATATTAACAATTGTCTTGCCTGTGGAAAGCAAGTACCTCACAGAGGTTTTCATTCTTACTCCGTCGCCTGTTTAGTTCCAGACCATGACATTCCTTGCTGTTAGTTTTGTGCCTTATTTAACGCCCAAACTATTCATTGTCGGGCTATCTTTGTCGCTAAATTCTTTTGCTCTCCGTATTCTGAGATGGCTTCGATAAGCCATCAGACTACCGATCTTCCAAAAAAAGTAAGGATAAAGTCAGAGAAAGACCGCATAGGTCCAAAATTGCCAACGACTCTTCCGTTAAGCTAGTCGCCAGTCTGCTGGTACTCCGTGAGGTACCTTTGCAGCCCCTATATCTGCTTCTGCAGATTTGCAGGCCTCTACGGAGACCCATTTGGAGTCCAGTATGCTGCGAGATGCTTCTTCGACTATGGAACCTGCAGATGTCTGTACCTTGGATGGGTCTGGAGCCGCTATGCAGGCACCGGCTTCTGAGGGTGTATTCAGACCTTCCGATGTTCGTACTAAACCGACTACTTCATTTCTGACTAAAATTACTGAGTTTCTCAGGCCCAGAGTTCGCACTACACCTAGGAAACAGATGACCAAAGCGCATTCTCAAGCTCCCATGCCACAGAAACAAATACTTAGAATGGCTAAAGACCTTATTACTTATTACACCAAATTCCTAGTATATTTGGCGAAATGCACCTTATGCTCCTCTTTCTATATAGGCAAGAAGGAACAACATTTTAGAAAGAGAATATACGCCCATTTGTATAGTATTAAGAAGAAAGATGACAAAAACGCGTTGGCTAAACATTGTATGATTAGAGGTGATGACCATGAGTTTAGATTCATTATTTTAGAAACAATTAAAAGGGACCCGAAGGGGGGAAATATTAAAGGAAAATTAGCATACAGAGAATGCTATTGGCAAATACTAACTGATGCCACTACCCCACCTGGGCTAAACGAGTACATAGCGGTCAAACCAATTTTGGATTTTTAAAAGACCCAAAGATGTACTAGTGTCATATATATACATATTGTTTAGTGTAAGGTTCAGCTTTGAGACACACAAGTTTAGATTTGATAATTTTTGGTGAAATTTATATACACATATTTATTTGATGGAATTGCTTTTTCCTGATGAATGTTTTTCTGATGAATTTAACATCTGTTTATAATTTATTGATATGTTTTTTATCAGGAATTTATGTGTGTATTTTATTGAATTTTATTATTACACATATATTACATATTTAATATCAAGTATTTTTTGTATACATAAATTTTTAGCATACAGTTGTTCTAACAAGTTTGTGTTGATTATTTATATCTTACATTAGATACACAAATTACAGCTGTGACTGGTTTGTTAATGGGTTGTTTGGCGCCAAATTTTGTATATATACTTTGTAACCATGGTTTTTAATTGTTCTGATGAAGCCCACCTTCAGCGTGGGTGAAAGCGCTTAACCTTGCAGTTCTATCTATTAAATTGTTTTAGTTATTATAGTCTGCTTTTTTGCTTGCCGACAGTTTTGGTTTGCCAACAGTTTTACATTGAATTGTAGCAGTTCCTTCTTGGTTCTGGGCGTTCAGCGTTTGGACATACGCCTCCTGTGCTTTCTTGGATTTATACGCTGGTTATTCTGTTGTTGGTTCATCATGAACCAGGAAGGTGACACCAACAATTCCCCTGACAAAGGAAGTGAAATTTCGGATCTTCGTTCCGAATTGAATTTAAGGGGTGAGGTTGGTAAGCTATTCGATCTATTGAATAACTTTACATCACGAAGTGGAGAGATGTTCTATCGTGAAGCGGATGTTCGTCCAGCAGTTCACAACAACTCCACTCGAATGGACAGAAAGGTATTTCCATTACAACGGAACAGAATGGAGCAAGCTAGCAGACATTTGGGTGACACCGAAGAGCAGCAGGATTTTGTTATCACCTCCTCACCCGAGATACCAAACTGTCAAAACGTTCAACAAAGCGTGGTAAACGCTATTGATTTTGCCTCATCAAGAGGGTACAACAGATTTAGTGAATACTAAACTGGGACCAACAGAATTTACATTCGATTTCTCTTTTGGAAACATTTCTGACGAAGCGAGGAGAACGGGGGCTAGACCCAAACATAGTCAGAACATGAAGACCTATTCCAATGTAGCGAACAAGGAATATGGTATTCCAGGTACTGTTTTTTTCTAACCAACAAATTCATAAGACTAGTAAATCGAAAAATGTTTGCAAAGAACACTGTCTCAAAGATTTTCTTGACTATGAGTGTGCGTTTGACAAGTATAAAGTTCATGTCAATGACCAAACACACACACTTAAAGGAACTTTAAAAGATGCAATCTACGATTTTGGTAGGAAATTGAACAACATAAATGCTATCAAGTTGGACAATGCTTATCTTTTACATTGCATTAATTCTAATATTGTACCTATGGGACTTCGGTTTTATAAAGTACCCATGGGTATTGATCTCACTGAGGAAGTACGTTCTGATTTTAACAAAATGTTTGATCGTTTTGGCATGGAATACATGCGCATGCTTATAAAATATAATGATGCTAAATTATGTAAAGAACTGGAAAATATTGAAAGTTTGAATGAGAAAATTTTAAATGATTTGATGTTTTCTAACTGGGAAAAGTTATATTATAAACAATATGAGTTGGTTAAGAATAGATCAGAAAAAACATATGATAGGAAATACAAAAAAGTTATTAGGGACATAGAGCAATACAATGAAGGGAAAGCATATTTATGGAAAAGTTCTACCCAAAACTTCAGTAGGGACTTTGGGGAAAATAGGTACACTAGAGATCAGGAGACGTTTAGAGACAATGAGTATTCAGAAAATTTTTATCAGGGAAACAGAGAGATACACAAGAATTGGACGAAAGGGAACACCTGGAGAAAGAGTTTCAGAAGGCAGAGAAAGTGGTGAATTTAGAAAGCTGTTTAGATTCAGATGATCAACTTTCACCAATAGTGCATGAAGGGAATATCAGTAGATATAACAATTTCCAGATTTTTAACTATACGGACATTGAGTTGAATAAGGCTCATTTTAGTCTACTTGCCAAAGGTATGAAATTTATACCTACGACCAAGTTTAAAATAGTAGACTTTATATGTGATTTAAAAAAATATGTGAGGAAGTTGAACTTAGCTATTCTATTTAAGGACACCACCCCCACTGGTAGTGAAGGGTCCACCCATATGGAAACAGACAATTTAAGGTGCAAAAGCAAATTTATGCCGCCAATGAACAAAGAGGTTAACAGATATGAAAAGTTGGTTACGCATGAAATTTATCACACAAGCAAACAGCTCAGAAAGTGGAGAGCAATGTCTAATCTTAACACCGAGGAAATTAAAACTTTAGAAGATCTTAGAACTACTGATGGCATTAGAATCATGAAACCCGACAAGGGAGGGGGAGTAGTGTTATACGACAGTACATCTTACAGCAGTAAGTTACATGACATTCTCCACGTGGAGGATAATTATGAAATAATATCTCTTAATGAGCTAAACACAGCTTATAAGAAGATAGACATATATTTAGAAGAATTTTTATTGGACAACAGTATTTCTGAGGACCTTCACCAGTTCCTTAAAGTTGAACATCCTGTTATGGCTACATTGGTGGGCATACCTAAGGTGCACAAAAGCATAGTTGACCCACCGTTCAGACCTATAGTGTCAGGTAGTAAATCTAAAACCTTTCCTATAGGTGTAGCCATTGACTCTCAGCTCAAACACATTTACAATCATGTGGAACATATGGTGAAGGATTCCTGGGAATTTTTGGCTAAATACCCGATTTATTTGAGTAACGACAATCTGTTGTTTGCGTCTATAGATGTCATAGATCTCTTTATGTGCATCCCCAAGAATGAAGGATTAGAGGCCTTTAGTGAGAGTATGCTTAAACACAGTAACCTGGATTGGGAAAGAATCCGACTTATAGAGGAATTGATGTCAATAGTCTTGGAAAACAATTTTATATATTATGAGGGAGAGATTTATAGACAGGTGAAAGGCGTTGCAATGGGGGCAGCATGTGCCCCCATTTACGCTAACTTGGTCATGTTAAACTGGGAAGAGACTATTATCTTCACCAGTGAATATTGGAAAAAAATATTATATTATTCCCGTTACTTGGACGATATTTATTTAATATGGGAAGGCGACCAGCCTTCTTTCTATGAATTTGTTACATACTTAAACAACAGTAGTGATTTTTTGAAATTCACTCACACAAGCAGTAATATAGGGGTTCCATATCTAGACACCTTAGTTAGTAGAAAGAATTCTGTTTTCAAGTCTAATATTTATAGAAAGGAAACCTTTACTAATTCTTATTTAGATTTTGAGAGCGGTCATCCCTACAAAACTAAGTGTAATATATACAAAGGTCAATGTATAAGGGCACTTCGAATGACCTCGGACTATGATGATATGGTGAAGGAAATACTATATATCACACAGTTGTTTTCTAGTAGGGGTTACGATCTTAAAATGATGGAGAATGTAAGCACTAAGGTGATGAAACAATGGGACACTAAATATGCCCCTATTTTGGGGACTCGACAGACTAATTTCATGGATGTACACACAGACAGTAAGGTGACATTAAGTGTTAAACCTTACAATAGGTCGTGTATTATTGAATATGGTCCTTTTCAGTAACAGGATAAAGGAAATCATGACCAAGCATTGGTACTGTCTTTTGGTAAATGAAGACTTTTTACATTTATTGGGACCAAGACCTAATTTTGTATTCAAGATGGGGCATAATTTAAAATATTTATTTGAGGCAAGTAGTAAAAATAAAGTTATACAGAGTTCCTCACATTCTAACAAATGTGGCCATTGTGCACAATGTAAATATATCTCGGATGAAAGTGTTATGACATTAAAAAACTACAATAAGATGAAAATATACCCGACGAGGGGAAATTGTAACACCAAATTCCTAGTATATTTGGCGAAATGCACCTTATGCTCCTCTTTCTATATAGGCAAGACGGAACAACATTTTAGAAAGAGAATATACGCCCATTTGTATAGTATTAAGAAGAAAGATGACAAAAACGCGTTGGCTAAACATTGTATGATTAGAGGTGATGACCATGAGTTTAGATTCATTATTTTAGAAACAATTAAAAGGGACCCGAAGGGGGGAAATATTAAAGGAAAATTAGCATACAGAGAATGCTATTGGCAAATACTAACTGATGCCACTACCCCACCTGGGCTAAACGAGTACATAGCGGTCAAACCAATTTTGGATTTTTAAAAGACCCAAAGATGTACTAGTGTCATATATATACATATTGTTTAGTGTAAGGTTCAGCTTTGAGACGCACAACTTTAGATTTGATAATTTTTGGTGAAATTTATATACACATATTTATTTGATGGAATTGCTTTTTCCTGATGAATGTTTTTCTGATGAATTTAACATCTGTTTATAATTTATTGATATGTTTTTTATCAGGAATTTATATGTGTATTTTATTGAATTTTATTATTACACATATATTACATATTTAATATCAAGTATTTTTTGTATACATAAATTTTTAGCATACAGTTGTTCTAACAAGTTTATGTGTTGATTATTTATATCTTACATTAGATACACAAATTACAGCTATGACTGGTTTGTTAATGGGTTGTTTGGCGCCAAATTTTGTATATATACTTTGTAACCATGGTTTTTAATTGTTCTGATGAAGCCCACCTTCAGCGTGGGTGAAAGCGCTTAACCTTGCAGTTCTATCTATTAAATTGTTTTAGTTATTATAGTCTGCTTTTTTTGCTTGCCGACAGTTTTCTTGGTTTGCCGACAGTTTTACATTGAATTGTAGCAGTTCCTTCTTGGTTCTGGGCGTTCAGCGTTTGGACATACGCCTCCTGTGCTTTCTTGGATTTATACGCTGGTTATTCTGTTATTACTTTAATTAGGGGAAGCCAGCCTTCCCCCTCTAAAAGGCAAAGAATTGATTTTCCTTCTGATTCTATAGACCATGACTCTGATGACTCTGATCCCTACGATTACCAGGACATACCCTTATCTTCCTATGAGGATTCTGATGCAGAGGATTCCATTCCCTCTGCCTCCCCTCCAGAGGAATTTTATTTTGGTGAAACCTTGCATACCTTAAGAGAGCATTTCCACTGAGAATGCCAGGAATACCCACAGTCCAAAAAGAGACTCTGAGAATTTTTAGACTTGCCTCAGCACAGGCCTCTAGCTATACCCCCTGTCCTGGATATTGTACATGATGTCTTCATTGAATCCAGTCTTACCCCGATACTTTACCACCAGCTCCTAGAAAGCCTGACGGGTACTACAGAGTACCTGACTCTCACAAATTTCTCTTTAAAAATCCCACTGTGGATCCAGAGACCATTTCCAGGGATCTAAAGGTATTAAGGCTACTACAGCCAAAAACCGTACCCCTTTGGACAGGGATTCTAGGGCTTTAGACAGATGGGGTAAGAAGGTATATACCTCTGCAACTCTTGCCATCAGGGCTTTAAATTGCCAGTTTCACATGTTGAAGTACCAGCAGCATATTATGGAACTAATTAAACAAAAATGTTGTGGATTCCTGTTTGTACAGAAAATAAAGATTTACAAGAGTTAATGCATTCTGCAAGCCAAGTTAGTAAACATACTTTGCAGTGTGGTTTTAATGCCTTAGAAGCATCTTGCAGGGCTGCTGTCACTGGGTCTGTACTAAGAAGGCATGCTTGGCTGAAAGAACAAATCTTGCCAGACCATGTCAAAGCAAAATCACTAGATGCTGCATTAAACCAAGAATGTTTGTTTGGCACAAAAGCAGAAGAAGTTCTTAAAAAGATGGAGGAAAAAGATAAATCTATGCAAACTGTTAAAGATTTCTTACAGGTACAGCAACCTAGATTCAGTAGGCATTGGCCTTCAAAGTAGTCTTTTTCCAGTCCCTTCCAGGCCTTCTCAGTCCAAACCCGGGGACAACAGACCACAAAGACTACAGTCTCAGGGTATGCAGAGATCTAAACAATGGAGTGCTCCCACCTCAAAATCAGGGAGTGGTAAGCCACCCCCTTATTGAAAAAGTTCACAATTACTTGTCTATCCTCTTTCCCAGCCATGCCCAAGTACTTGCACCCCTAGGAGGACAACTCGCCCTGCATGCAAAAAAACTGGAAGCACATTACCTAGGACAGATGGGTCCTAAACATTGTACCCCAGGGATACAGATTCTACTTCTACTTATTGCCAACCCCAACCGGGTTGCCAGACCTTCCTCCAAACCAGTGGGCAGAGGATCAAAAGCAAGTACTTTCTCTTCTCAGTATCAGGGTTATTCAACCTGTTCCAATAGAGCAAAGGGGGACAGGGTTTCTACTCCAGACGGTTCCTGGTGCCCAGAAAAGAGAACTCTTTGCGTCCTATCTTGGATCTGTCCATTCTCAAGACCTTCCTGGTAGTCCCATAATTCAAAATGCTTACACTGCAACAGCTGCTTCCTATGCTAGCCAAGGACTCCTGGGTGGTCACCCTGGACTTAAAAGAAGCTTATCTGCACATTTCCATAAGTGAATCTTGCAGGAAATATCTGTTTCAGGGCAGGCTCTATGCACCATCAGTTCTGTGCACTTCCCTTTGGCTTATCTACTCCACCCAGGATATTCACAAAGTGCCTGGCTCCAGCCATTGCATACTGCAGGCAGAGAAATATTCAAATTTACCCATACTCCCTTTCACTTAACCCCTCACTGCCCAAACCCTGAAAACAGATGCTCACATGGCAGGCAAATGCATTCAAGGCAAATGGAACCCAGGACAAATTCACCTGCATATCACTCAAAAAGAAATGTTAGCTGTACAGGTTGCCCTGACAGCCTTCAAATACCTTATCTGTCCAGGACAACTCTGACAGACAACACCACAGTTATGTGGTGCATAAACAAGCAGGGGGAACTCATTCCTACCCACTCTGCAGGTTAGCCATGTTCCTGTGGAACACAGCCTTGCGCAATCAAGTGCACCTACAAGCTCAATTCCTGCCAGGCAAACAGAATTCACTGGCAGATGAATTAAGCAGAAATCTACTGGACCCACACGAGTGGAAACTGGAACCCAACTCATCATCATCATTCTCTTTTGGCTTTTTCCGTTAGGGGTCGCCACAGCAGATCATCTTTCCATTTCTTCCTATCCTCTGCATCTTGCTCTGTCACACCAACCGCCTGCATGTCCTCTCTCACCACGTTCATAAACCTTATCTTAGGCCTTCCTCTATTCCTCTTACCTGGCAGCTCCATCCTTAGCATCTTTTTCCCAATATACCCATCATCCCTCCTCAGCACATGTCCAAACCAACGCAATCTCGTCTCTCTTGCTTTGTCTCCAAACTGTCCAACATGAGCTGACCCTCTAATATACCGATTCCTAATCCTATCCATCCTAGTCACACCGATTGCAAATCTTAACATCTTTAACTCTGCTACATCCAGCTCTGACTCCTGCCTTTTTGTCAATGCCACTGTCTCCAACCCATATAACATAGCTGGTCTCACTACACTCTTGTAGACCTTCCCTTTCACTCTTACTGATACCCGTCTGTTACAAATCACTCCTGACACTCTTCTCCACCCATTCCACCCTGCCTGTACTCTCTTCTTCACCTCTCTTCCACATTCACCATTACTCTGAACTGTTGATCCCAAGTACTTAAACTCGTCCACCTTTACCAACTCTACTCCCTGCATCCTCACCATTCCTCTACCCTCCCTCTCATTTACACACATATATTCTGTCTTAGCCCTGCTGACCCTCATTCCTCTGCTCTCTAGAGCATATCTCCACCTCTCCAGAGTCTCCTCAACCTGATTCCTACTCTCACTACAGATCACAATGTCATCTGCAAACATCATAGTCCACGGGCCTCCTGTCTGATCTCATCTGTCAACCTGTCCATCACCACTGCAAATAAGAAAGGACTCAGAGCTGATCCTTGATGTAATCCCACCTCCACCTTAAACGGATCTGTCACTCCCACTGCAGTCCTCACCACTGTCACACTACCCTCGTACATATCCTGTACCACTCTTACGTACTTCTCTGCCACCCCCGACTTCCTCATACAATACCACAACTCTTCTCTAGGCACCCTGTCATATGCTTTCTCCAAGTCTACAAAGACACAATGCAACTCCTTCTGACCTTCTCTGTATTTCTCCATCAACACTCTCAGAGCAAACATTGCATCTGTAGTGCTCTTTCCTGGCATGAAACCATACTGCTGATCACTAATCATCACCTCCCTTCTTAACCTTGCTTCCACTACTCTTTCCCATAACTTCAAGCTGTGACTAATCAGTTTTATCCCTCTGTAGTTACTGCAGCTCTGCACATCACCCTTATTCTTAAAGATAGGTACCAAAACACTTTTTCTCCACTCCTCGGGCATCCTCTGACTTTCCAAAATTTCATTAAACAATCTAGTTAGAAATTCCACTGCCATTTCTCCTAAGCACCTCCATGCTTCCATTGGTATGTCATCTGGGCCAACAGCCTTTCCATTCTTCATCCTCTTCATAGCTGCTCTTACTTCCTCCTTGCTAATCTGTTTCACTTCCTGATTCACTATCCCCACATCATCAAACCTTCTCTCTCTCTCATTCTCTTCATTCATCAGCCTCTCAAAATACTCTTTCCATCTACTCAGCGCACTCTCCTCTCTTGTGAGTACCTTTCCCTCACTATCCTTTATCACCCTTACATGCTGCACATCTTTCCCAGCTCTGTCCCTCTGTCTAGCTAATTGGTACAGGTCCTTTTCTCCCTCTTTAGTGTTCAATCTCTCGTACAACTCTCCATATGCCCTATCCTTAGCTTTCGCCACCTCTCTCTTTGCCATGCGCCTTATCTCCTTATACTCATGTCTACTTTCTTCATCTCTTTGACAATCCCACTTCTTCTTCGCCAGCCTCTTCCTCTGTATACTCTCCTGTACTTCCTCATTCCACCACCAGGTCTCCTTGTCCTCCTTCCTCTGTCCAGATGTCACACCAAGCACCTTTCTAGCAGTCACCCTTACTAGTTCTGCTGTAGTTACCCAGCTATTCGGTAAGTCTCCACTGCCTCCCAGTGCCTGACTTAACTCTTCTCTAAACTCCACTTCACAATCACCCTTTTTTTAACTTCCACCATTTAATCCTTGGCACAGCTTTCACACTCCTCCTCCTCTTCTTGATCACCAACGTCATTCTACATACCACCATTCTATGCTGCTTAACTACACTTTCCCCTGCCACCACTTTGCAGTCTCCAATCTCCTTCAGACTGGCCCTCCTACATAGTATATAATCAACCTGTGAGCATCTTCCTCCACTCTTGTATGTCACCCTATGCTCCACCCTCTTCTTAAAATACGTATTCACCACAGCCATGTCCATCCTTTTCGCAAAATCCACAATCATCTGACCTTCTGCATTCCTCTCCTTAACACCATACCTACCCATCACTTCCTCATCCCCTCTGTTCACTTCACCAACATGCCCATTAAAGTCCGCTCCAATCACTAGTCTCTCACCCTTGGGTACACTCACCACAACTTCATCCAACTCACTCCAAAATTTCTCTTTCATCGCACACCCAACTTGTGGAGCATATGCACTAACAACATTCATCATTACACCATCAATTTCGAGCTTCATAAACATCACTCGGTCAGACACTCTCTTCACGTCTAAAACACTCTTGGCATATTGTTCCTTTAGTATAACCCCTACCCCATTTCTCCTGCCATCCACACCTGTCCTTACTTCCCTTCCATCTGGTCTCTTGCACACACAATATATCAACCTTCCTTCTCTCCATCATATCAGATAGCTCTCTTCCTATACCAGTCATACTGCCAACATTCAAAGTTCCTACCCTCACTGCTACACTCCTAACCTTCCTCCTATCTTCCTGCCTTCGGGCATGCCTTCGCCCTCCTCTTCTCCTTCTGCCAACAGTAGCCCAATTTCCGCCAGCACCCTGTTGGCTAACAGTACTGGTGGCGGTCATTGTTAACCCGGGCCTCGACCGATCCGGTATGCAATTATGAAAAGTTCTCCGCATCAGTAATTTTTGGCAGAAGATTTACGCCGGATGCCCTTCCTGACTCAACCCTCCCCATTTATCCGGGCTTGGGACCGGCACAAAGAAATGTACTGGCTTTTGCAGGGGGACACTTCTTTGCCCCCCCCCCCAAACCATCAATTGAGCAAGTTTTGTACAGAAATCTCCACAGCAATCTCCACAGCCAAGTATGGAAAGTGGATGCCCTATCCTTTACATGGGAAAACCTATGCCTTTCCCCCTCTACTCCTCCTCTCAGAAGTGCTACTCAAGATCAAACAGGACAGGCCAAGGACAATCCTTATTGCACCAGACTGGCCACGCCAGCACTGGTACCTACTCATACGCAGTCTGACAGCAGTGCCACCCTGGCACCTACATCAGACCTCCTCTCTGCTGTCACAGCAGGAGGGACAGATTTTGCATCCTCAGCTGCAAACCCTGAATCTTGCAGCCTGGCTTATTCCCTGAATACATCACCAGCAAACCTCAGCAAACAGGTGCTGGATGTCATCCTTGAGGCCAGGAGGCCTAGTACTAGGAAATCCTATTCAGAAAAGTGGAAAAGATGCTGTTCTTGGAGCCAGTCTCAAGGAAAGGGCACAGCCGTGCCCACCTTACCTCAAATCGTAGATTACCTAGCAGAGCTGCTCCATAAAGTCTTATCCTTCTCATCAATTAAGATTCATGTCTCTGCCATCTCAGCTCATTACAATACTGAGCCACCCTTCTTCTCTCACCCTCTTATCAAGCAGTTCCTGAGAGGAGCTAACAATTTAAGACCCCCCCCCCCTGAGGAGAGCTCCCACTCCTGCCTTGGGACCTTAACTTTGTACTAGAGAAACTCATGCTTCCCTGTTTTGAGCCTGCTGCTACAGCAGAGTTAAAATTCCTCTCTTGGAAAACAGCCTTACTTCTAGCCATCACTTCAGCAAGAAGAGTGTCTGAGTTACAGGCTCTAATGGCTGTTTAACTCTTCATTATTTTCCATGCTGACAGGGTTTCCCTCGGGACTAACCCATCATTTATGCCCAAGGTGATATCCAGTGTGGCTTTAAACCAATCCATCCATGGGTTGCCAACTGACTGACTTACTGAGAGAACCCAGACTGTAAAAGTAGCCGCCTCCAAATCCAGCTCCAGACAAGTGACAAGTGGAGTACCTTAGAGTTCAGTCCTGGAACCACTCTTGTTTGGCATGTATTTCACTGAAATACAGGCCAACACTAAGGGACTCTGGCTAACAAAGTTCGCAGATGACTGCAAACCGGTCTGGGAGCCATTATTGAATCCCCAAATGATGTGGATATTCTACAAAAGGGCCTTACAGAAACAGATGCATGGTGCCAGAGCCATGGGCTCAAGCTTAATGACAAGAAATGTATAGTTATCCCCTTTGGGGAAAAAACGTGTACGTATGAATTGCCACATAGGTTGCAGTACACTAGACACTTAGTGTGATGAGAGACTTGGGGACACAGGTGGACAGTGCTCTCACCTTCAATAACCACATCGCCACAACAGTCAGGAAATCCTTCTATGTGGCACACCTCATCACTAAGGGCTTTTCATCCAGGATAAAAGAGGTCATTGTCCCACTGTTCTCATCCCTCATTAGTTTCCAGGATCCGTTGAGGGACCACTGTTGCTGTACGCCACTCTTTGGGTACATATCCTGTAGTAAGGCTAAGACTGAACAGTAGTTTTATGTTTGGGTTTAGTTCTTCTTGGAGTTCATGTAGGACGCAGCCCAGGACACAGTCTGGTCCCATTGATGCTGTGTTTTTTGCTTTGGAGAGAGCGGCTCTTACCCGAGCATCTGAGATGTCAGGGGGGCAGCACTCTGCTGGAATAGATATTTGCCCTTTTGGTGGGGAAGGGGGGGAGTTTGCGCTGAACCTGTCAGCTAGGATGTTGGCAGTGTCTGTGGGTTTGGTGTATTTTTTGTAATTTTGGACTAATTCTGAGCATATCTGGGAATTTCCACCCAGGTTTCTAACATAACTAAAGGAAGCCTTGTGATTATCCTTAGTGCCCTGTGCGGTTTTTCTCTCGAAGCTGGCCTTAGACGATTTTATGAGTGCCCGTAGTTTTTTGCTAAAACTGATCAGAGATGCCTTCCCTTTTTGGGATTTTGCTCTGTCATGTAGTAGCTTCCTCGTTCTATTGTATAGTTTGTTTATGGCTGGGGTCTACCAGACAGGACACCTGCCTTTGGAGGATTCGGTCTTGGTTTTGTTTGGGATTGCATGATCCATGCATTCCTGAAGGTGTTCATAGAATGCGTTTATAAAGGATTCTGCTGTCTGGGCTGTATTTTCCACAGGCCCGGGGGCTTTGAAGGATTCCACCTCGGTTTTGAGGAGTGTGAAATTTGCTTTAGAGAAGTTTTTCACTGTGGTTTTCTGGGCAGGGGCTGGGGTCGGGATGTGAATATCTAGTGAGATTAGTTTATGGTCTCATCTTACCAGTGAGGGATACACTTCTGGTCTGGAGCATAGAGTCCCCATGTTGGTGATGATCAGGTCCAGTATGTTTTCCCTCTTGTGGGAGTGGTAACAAGCTGTTCCATAGCATTTGAGTTTATAAATTCTAGGAACCTTTGGGCTAGGGTGTTGGAGCTAGAGTAATGCTCCCAGTCTATGTTTGGGTAGTTGAAGTTGCCCAATATAATGGTGTTTGGAGAGACCTTCATATTTTCCAGTGTTCTCAGGAAGGCCGAGTGGGGTTCCTGGGTTTGGGAGGGTGGTCTGTAGCAGGCTATAAACTGGAAGGCAGTTTTACCCACTGTTAGTTGCACATGGATAGTCTCTGATGCTTCGTGTTGTGCCACCAACCTGGAGGTGTGGGTATCTTTGACGAATATTGATACTCTCCCTCCTTTTGTGGTTCGGTCCAAGTTTTGGGGCCGAAAAACATGGTATGAGGTATAACCTGGTAGTGCTGGGGTGCTCTCGGGAGCCTTGAACCAGGTTTCTGTTACTGCACAGATATCGATGTTCTCCATGCTAAGGAGAGTTTCGAATGTGTGCATCTTGAGGTTTAGACTTCTGGCATTGAGTAGCATTACTCTTAGTTTCTTATGCCTTGTGATACCTATGGAGGTGGGTTTGTCTTTTGAGCCTTGCCTAAAAAAGGCACTATGGGGGTGGCAAGAGCCTTTGCCAATATCCGAAAGCCCAGGGGTGACAGGTGCAAGCCGTCCCTAGCGAAGCATCGTGGCTTGTCGAGCATGTCATCCCTGGCTGACAGGCATTGGATCCCCTTTGAATGACACCAATACTTAAGCCAATTGTTGAAATTGATCATCTTGTCTTCATATTGTGGCATCATTCTTGGTGAGGGTAAGATGCTACTCAAGGTCAGCGTCATACTGTCCTGGGTTACATGCTCAGAGAGCTCCTCTGTCTCTTTTCATGTAGTCCAGGGAGGTACGTCTCAGGTCATTCACACCAGCATGGACAATGACTGAATCATATTTGTACTTGCCTTGGAGTAACCTGAGTGCTTGTGTTATGTGGCGGATCCTTGCGCCCGACAGGCAGCTCACCGTGACCTTCTCCTTGTTCAGCCTGGTGAGCGGGACGTCAGTGGGCCTGATGATAGTCGCCTATTACAAGTGTGTCAGGTGTGTTGTTTAGCCTTAAGGGCTGTGACTGTTCGGCACACTGGCTTTGTGAGCTATGTGTTGCACGTGTTTTGTTTTGGGGTAGCGGTTGCTTGGGTGTCTGCTTTGGAGGTCTCTGTTGCTTAGGCAGATTTTTATTTAGAGCCTCCGAGTAATAGTTTGTGTGTGTTTATGTGTTTGGTTTGCTGTCATGGTAGGTCTATGTGAGACTGGAATTGTAGTGAGTGTGGTTTCCTTCTCCTCCTGACTGGTTATGCCAGTACTGAGTTGAGAGAGCTTAGCCTCCAGTTTGGCTATATGGTTGCATCTCTCACGTGTTGGAATTTGTTGGGAGGAGGAGAGGGCTGTCTGTGTACATGAGGCTGTTGTAACATTGCCTCAAGATTCCCAGATTCTCCAGCTGGACCGGAGAGGAGATTGACAACTGACCTTTGGACATGCTAGAATAGTATTGGGAATTCCTTTATAATTGAAAAAAGGGCCAATGGGGAACAAGGTACTCAAGGGGAGTTTGTGAGGGTGTAGTGCTTTTAATTTTTTAGTGCTGACTTATATAATTGCTTTAGTGAGCAAGTGCCAGACTTTAGAGTAGGAATAGGGTGTTTATTATGAGAACTAGATCAGTTCTAAGGGAAAAAGTGAAGAGCAGACTTTGTGGAGCAGAGAATGGTTTAAACCCAATTAAGCAGTGTTGCCCGATGCTGCGCTATGCGCAAAATCGCGCAAAGCTGCGCTAAATCGGGTTTTATACAGGGAGGACTTGAAAGAGCTAGAAATTTGCCCAAAACGGCCAGTAGACTTACCAGATTATTGTGCTGGGAACACTCCTCCAGGGATGGATAGGCTGCTCTAAGCTCCCCACTGCCACTGGTGAACAAAGAAGCCTCCCTTTATCCAAGAAAGGAAATGGGCAACACAGGAACTTTCCAAAAGTCCAGAATACAGCAAAGCCTGTATTTGGACTACTCTAGGTCAGGAAAGACGAGAAACGAGGATAATTTTTTTGTTTTTTTTCTTTTTTGCAGCAAACAGCAGGAAAATACAATAAATATGTAACACAGGCTAGCACACTTGAGTGTGTAGCCTCAACAGGTAACTGCAACAAACAGGACAAACTTTAAAAGTGCAGGTGCAAAAACAACTTAGTTTAAAACAGTTCAAGAATGCAGAAATACTTGCAGTTTAGCTAGATCGGACAGTCGCCCAGGTAGTAGCAGGAAAACACTTTTATCAGGTTAGCAGTCGCTCTTTTAGCCTCTCTGCTGCTAGCACCACTCTGCAGGACCACGAGGAGCGTGGCTGAGTAGTAACAAGCGCAAAAAAAGTGCCAAAGCGGGTTTTATACAGGGGGACTTGAAAGAGCTAGAAATTGGCCCAAAACGGCCAATAGACTACACTACCAGATTCTTGTGCTGGGAACACTCCTCCAGGGATAGATAGGCTGCTCTAATCTCCCCACTGCCACTGGTGAACAAAGAAGCCTCCCTTTATCCAAGAAAGGAAATGGGCAACACAGCAACTTTCCAAAAGTCCAGAATACAGCAAAGCCTGTATTTGGACTACTCTAGGTCAGGAAAGACTGGAAACAAGGATAATTTTTTTTTTTTTTTTGCAATTGTGCTTGAGAAGCTTACTGTGTGTTTTGAACCAGCTTATGTGGCTGAATTGTGGTTCTTGACTTGAAGACTGTTTCACTCATTGCTTTGACATCTGGTAGGAGAGCATCTGAATTGCAAGCTGTTACGGTGAGTCATCCCATCTTGTTTTCCACAGGACAGGGTTTCTTTGAGAATATATTCTACCTTTATGCCTGAAGTAGTCTTAGATTTTACTTTATGCCAGACTATTAATCATCCAATTTTCTTTCCTGAACCTAAAAACAAGGGGCAATGGATCTTTCTCACTCTAGATGTCCTCTGTAGCTTGGGTACCACCTAGACAAAACTTGAACCTTCAGGAAAATTGATCAGATATTTGTCTCCTGTGAAGATAAGAACATATTAATGTATGTACTATGCAAGCTTTTAATAGTGCTCACCTCCCAAATTGTGCAGGGTTACTACTTTATTGTAAATTTGTGTCTTTTATCTATCCACTTATCGAGACCAACCTTAAAAGTAGCCTATTCCATAAGTGAAGTATGTGTTGTGTTAGGTGCCTATCCCTCCAGTGTCTTGTTTTGTTTGTCTCTTCAGTATGGGTGTTTTTGTAGAGCTAGTGGTTTTGCAAAGAAATTGGAGGTCATATAGAACTGAGTCTTTCATGGCTCGAAAAGTGAGACATGGGTCATCTTGCAGCAGCCTGTAGGCCATTAAGTATAAGGAGAGTAGTGCTAGTTGAAGGATTTAAGTAAAACTTTTAATTTTCTTGGCTAGAAATCTTTAGGACCTTTGATTGTGCTTGGATTTGTACATACCAAAAGAAGACCTATATTCAAGGATGTGTTTGATAGTGGAACAGTGCAGTGGTAGGATTATTTCTTTAGATCTTGAAGAGATTCCCTCAGAAATTAACTGGGCCAGATGGGACTTCCTGACTGTGCTGGAAATGTTATTGAATGACAGAGTTATATCCATGTAAGTACCAAAGTCTTTTATGATTGTATCCGTCTGAAAAGGAATACCATTTAGAACATACAAAGTAGGAGCAGCCTTTTTGCCAAATGCTAATGTGCTGCTCTTTTTTTTTTATATTTTATTTATTTATTTCCTTTTTGTTCAAAATTGTTTGTGATGCACCATGTCTGTGCATATGCTAGCCTTTACTAGAGCTGTTTTGTATCAGTGGCTAGCAATGCTCGGTTTGCAGTAGTCAGCAAACTTGGTCAACCACATTTCTGAGATGGTGGCTTGGACATCTGCAAAATAAATGCCAAACAAGAGATGCCCCCAGAACTGATCCCTATGACATCCCCAGTTTTACATTCAGAGAATGAATCAGCAGCTTTCAGCAAGAGGAGAGGGCAACCAGGTTTCAAAATGGACCATTTCTAGGTGGTTGTCTCACTCTGTTGCCTTTTGTTGCACTCACAGTAACATGCCACTTCCAAGCAGGGTTATAGCCTATACCACAAAAGCTTTCACTTAAGTTGCTTTCTGGAAAGGGGTAGGTTCTAGACTTAGGAGCAACATGGTCCTCTGTACACACTTTTTATGAGGCACTATGAACTAGATTCATTCTCCAGGGGTTCCTGGAGTCTGTTTATTGGCCTGCTTTGTCCTTTTCTTCCCTAAGCTGTAGTAATCTAGCCTTATAGCTTAGGCTACTGCAACAATGATCTGTGTTTGAACTCATAACAGTAGATGTTCTAATAGAATGCTGCTGCTGCAGTATCCTCCCATTCCTCCAGCCTGGCTTTCTTGCTTGTATTTATGTAGTATTGCCAGGGTTTGGATTTGTTCACCCTTTTTTGTATGTAGTTATGGCTTGTTTTGTTTTCTAGCATTGTTGTTCGGGTCTCTTGCCTCCCTCCTAGAAAAAAATGCTCTGAAGTCTTCCATGCTCCAACTGCTGTTTTCATGGAGCTCTGCTCAATCTCTTGATAGTTGGGCTGTGTGGAAGGTGCCCTTAGCTTTGGAAAGTTGTACTGTTGCAGTGGAGGTGGGACCCATATAGCTTAGGCTACTGCAACATTGATCTATTAGAACATCTACTGATCTACTAAGATCCTATTTATTCAGTCTGTCTGATCATATTGGGTTCTCGAGGCGCTTGTCAGATCTGGCTTGTAAAAATCAGTGCTCCAGCCTCAAGCTTCTTAAGAATTCTCCCTCCCATAATGCATGACTTCCCTTGGTTACCTGTGATCTCGTTCGCCGTTGTAGCGAAATGACTTCATTGCGCAGAGGTAAATGCTACACCTCAGTATTTCTATTTGTTATATATATATTTAATCTACTTCTCATGTGAACTTTTTGTAGTTATTACATACTGAGGGTTAAAAGCCCCTTCTCCTCTTTCTTCAAAGTAGCCTTTCTTACAGTGGACCTTCCCACCATAGTTAAACTTGTTTCTTCCGTTTGATACTTATAGCTGGTTGTTCACTAGTTTAGATTGTCTGTGTTAAGAGTTTGTAGATAATAATACTGTTTGTCTGGTGTTTGAATTTTATGATTACAGTGTTAGTGTTGTTGCTATTTTTGTTGGTTTTTGATATTGAAATTTTGCTTATTGCTGTTACAGAGAAATGACACCATTCTGCAACAAGATTCTCATGATTTTTGTGTAGTTTGTGTGGGGCTTCCACACTTGTCATTTAACTATGTAATGTGTAGCATTTGGGCCTAGAGCACTAGGAACAAACTTATTCTGAAAGGTCCCCTGCACAAAAATAAAAAGAAAACATCAGAGAAGCTTTTGAAGCGCAAGGGTTTGAGTCTGAAAAAGAGACATACAAGATCCTTGGTCCTGAAGGTTCCAGGGTTTGAGTAACAGAACGGACACCAACCCTGGATCCCAAACCTTACAGGATTCACAGAAGAAATTGCATTTTTTTTTTCAGAAAACATCTCTATTGAATTGTCACTTATGATATAAGCAGTCATACATTTTATATAAATAAAAAACAACAGTATTGACATTCTCAGTTGCAAACAATATATATCACATATAATCTTCTATACATTGTGTCAGTGAAACGTTGATGGCTCATTCAATTCTTGCCTTCCCTTAAACTTTATTCCTCCTCCAAAGCATTGTTCTGCATGTATTGTACCCACAATTCCCACTTTTTTCAATATAATTTGCTCCTACCCTTTTCTAAAGTTTATAAGTGTAGTTCTTTGATCTGTGTTACTATATTCACTATTTCTAGTAAGGTTGGTTTGACTTGGATTTCTATTTTCTAGTAATTGCTATTTTGCCAGCCACCAGAATCAAATTTGGCAAGGCCTTACTGTGTTTGGGCAATTTGAATTCTGTATCACAGCTAAACAAAATAATTTCCTTAGTTAGACCAATTTGCTCACCTAGTATTTCTGACAGAATAATATGCAGGGAAATTTTTAAGTTTGCCAAATCACTACACTTAGCCTAGTACCTACCCTATGAACCTATCTGCCCAAAGGCATTTATAAGCCTAGCCGGAATGTGTTGGCTTTTGCCACCCCCTTAGATTAGTTCCCTGTGCCTCTGTCCAGCAGAGCCATTGAAGTGATCACCAGGGTAAACTTTGTTTCCCATCCACTCGTCAGGGTTTCTCTTTAAGAGGGTTAGTGAGGAGCTCTGCCTAATGTAGATTGGAATCTTGTTCTAGAGCATGGGAAGTCTCTCTGGGACAGGAATCTCCCTCCAGCACGTCCTATTTATTGTTGTGGTGAGGTTTAGCTCCTTGGAGTGTGTGGCTCGAGGAGATATGGTTTTCGTTAGGTGGAGCATGTCTATCAATTCTGGGTTCGACATGGCCATGTATGTCGGGCAGAGATCACCTCTGTGTAGGCAGTATGCAACCGAGTACAGCTGGAGTTTCTTCAGTCGAGCTGCATAGGGCATCTGTTTGAGGCCAGTGATCCTCTTGATGAGGTACTTCTGTGGTCTTTCCAACTGTTGCAGGTTTCTTGTAAGATACATCCCGAATGTGGCGTTGTACTCTATGATGGGTCTGATGAGTGATGCGTAGAGAGGCACAATGACCTCTTTTGATCTGGATGCAAACCCTTTTGTGATTAGGTGGGCCACATAGAAGGATTTTTTAAACATTATGGCAATGTGATTATCAAAGGAGAGGTTACTATGTACTTGGGTCCCCAGATCCCTTATTACGTCTTCCGTATTTAAGGGGCTACCACCTGTGTGGTTGTTTGTGGGTACTTTGTTTTTTCCAAAGGGGATGAGTATGCACTTTTTGGCATTTAGCTTGAGGCCATGGTTTTGACACCAGTTATCTGTCTCAGTGAGACCCTTTTGGAGGATGTCTGTGTCAGCCGGAGAGTCAATTATAGCTCCTAGTTGGTCAGTCATAGTCCTCCTTTGCTTGCCTGTACCTCCTGAGAAGTATATGCTGAACAGAATGTGTCCTAGGACTGAGCCTTGGTGAACGCCACTTGTAACTGGTTTAGAGTCAGACCTAGCTCCTGCAACTCTTACCATGTGGGTTCTGTCCGTGAGCCAGTTGGCAGCCCATCTCGTGACGTAGGTGTTTATGTTCAGGCTGGTGAGCTTGTCTATAATACCTGAATGGGGAATGGTGTCTAAGGCCTTTGCGAGGTCTAGGTAGGCTGTGTGTACCACCTTTCCCTCGTCTGTAGCCTTGGTAACTGTCTCAAAGAAGTCCACCAGGTTTAGGAGGCATGATCTGCCCTTAACAAGGCTGAACTGGGTAGGGTCCAGTATTTGGAGGTTCCTAATGTCTCTGTTAATGAGAGAGCCTTGCAGACCAAGCTAGTCAGGCTTATAGGACGATAGTTCCTGGGGGGTCTGTTGTGGCTCCACCTTTGTGGAGCGGAATAACTGTTGCTGTGCGTCACTCTATGGGCACGTAGCCTGTGGAGAGGCTGAGATTGAACAGTATGTTTAGGTGAGGGGGTAGTTCATCTTTGAGCGCGTGTAGGACGCAGTCTGTGACACCGTCCGGTCCCATTGATGCTGTGTTTTTGGGTTTGGAGAGGGCTGTTTTAACCTGAGTGTCTGTGATTTCAGGGGCACTACATTCTACTGGTATGGCTATGGGCCTTTTTGGGGGGGTGAAGTTTGCACTGAACCTGTCTGTCAGGATGTTGGCGATATCGGTCTGTTCAGAGTATTTTTTGCCATTCTGCACTAACTCCGAACAGATCTGAGAATTGCCACTTAGATTCTTGACATAGCTAAAGAATGCCTTGTGGTTATCTTTGGAGCGCTTGGCAATTTTTCTTTCGAAACTAACCTTGGATGATTTTATGAGTGATCGTAGTTTCTTGCTGATCAGGGATGCCTTCCCTTCTTGGGATTTTACTCTCTTCTGTACTAATTTCCTCCTCCTTCTATTGTATAGTTTGTTTATGGCAGGGGTCCACCAGACTGGTTTCCTTTTCTTGGAGGAGTGAGTCTTGGTTTTGCTTGGGATAGCATGATCCATGCATTCTTGTAAGTGCCCATAGAGTGCATTTGTAAAGGATTCTGCAGCTTGGACAGCGTTATCCTTTAGCATGGGGGCTTTGAAACTTTCCACCTCATTCTTCAGTAACGTGAAGTTTGCTTTTGAAATGTTTTTCATGGAGGGCGGAATGTGGATATCCAGAGTGATTAGTTTATGGTCAGATCTAACCTCCTGTGTGGAACACCGGTCGCCCATGTTGGTGATAACCAGGTCCAATATGTTATCACCTCTGGTGGGGGTGTTGACCAGTTGATCCAGGCTGTTTGAGTTTATAAATTCTAGGAAATGTTGGGCAAGGGAGTTAGTACTTGAGTAGTTCTCCCAGTTAATGTTTGGGCAATTGAAATCGCCCAATATCAGGGTGTTTGGTGGGACCTTTGTGTCCCATTGTTTCCAGAAGTGCGGAATGGGGGTCCTAGGACATGGTGGGTGATTTGTAGCAAGCTACAATTTGATTTGCAGTTTTGCCCATTAGTTGTACGTGGATGATCTCTGAAGCATAGTGCTGTGCCACTAACCTGGAGGTGTGGGTATCCTTAATGAATATGGATACGCCCCTGCCTTTTGTATTTCGGTCCAGGTTTTGTGGCCGAAATGTATGGTATGAGTTGTAGCCTGGTAGTGCTGGGGTGCTCTCTAGAGCCTTAAAACCAGGTTTCTGTTAGTGCGCATATATCGATTTTCTCCATACTGTGGAGTGCCTCGAGTGCGTGCATTTTGAGGTTTAGACTTCTGGCGTTGAGTAGCATTACCTTCATTTTTTTCCAAAGAATATGTTCCTACATACCTCGTTTTCTTTCTCATCGCACCTCCAACATTTGCAGTCTACCTGAGGGAAAATTTTATGGAGTTTGCTTGGGATTTAAAATAGCTATGCAAACACTTCCAAGCAAAGATTCTGAATATTCTAGATTTTGTTGCAGATTTGTGAGCCATGCATATGTCTTCCCATAGTTTCTTTGAATTACATATCCATTTTTTCTTCCCAGTCCTTTCTAACCTCCTTTTATTGATTTCTGTAGTTGTCAAGCAATATTTTATGTCTTACAGTTATCAAGCAATATTTTATATGCCCTACTAATTATCCCATTTAACAGCAGCTTTTGTTCTAGATTCTACTAAAAACTCTACAAGTGCTGGTCTTTCACTTAGGATCCCCCTATTCTATCCTCTTTGCCTTCCCTGTCAAGAATTGATATCGGCGTATAGGCAATCTTTAGCCTGCAATCCAAATAGATTCTTGGCCTCTACCCATTCTATTACATTTTCCACTCTCATTATTTGCTCCCAATACCTTGGTTCCCTTGCCAGTTTTCTCTATTTATTTTTTTTATTTTATATTTGATTACCGGGTTGGGCTGACTTGGCAATCAGGTGCCTGTTTTCAGCAGAGACCCGGGGAGAAAAGCCCCACATATATGACAATGAGTACAGATTAACAAAGCAAACAATAGTATATCATAGCATAGTATGATAAGTTATTGAAGTGTATAATATAAGAGTGTACAATAGTAACACAGAAAATGTAATCTATTTGAGTAAGAAAGTGCAGTAGTAATATATACAGTTATATACATACATTTAAAAATACAGTTCGTTATGGTAGGTTTTTTTGTGCGTTTAGCCTTTGAGTAGTGCCAGAGGAAGATTTATCTGAATGGTGGTGGTAGGGCTAGCCATGGTCAGTACAGGTACATTGCCAGATGAGATTGAGATGGGCTTTTAACTGGTTTTTAAAGATGGGACTGCTGTTTTGCAGTCTGATATCTGGTGGAAAAGAATTCCAGATTTTAGCAACTGTGTAGGAGTAGAGGGATTCAACAGCACTGTATCTACACTTTTTGCTACTTCAAAAAGGGCTTGCTTTGTGGATCTTAGTTAGCTAGCAGAATTGTGAAAGTTGAGTAAGCCTGAGAGATCAGGAATCTTGTTTGGGTGGTACAGCAAATAACAAGCCATGGTGAGTTGGTTATAGTTCAGTAAGTTGGGGAATTCTAGCAAATCTAATTGTTTTAGTGAGTGACAGTGGTGGGAGCGGAAATTAGCATAGGTTGCAAATCTAGCTATTTTGTTATAGCACATGGACAATTTGTGTAGGTCTGTCTTGTTAAGGTTTGTTAATACAGGGGATGCATAAAGCAATGTAGAGAGAAGGTGAGTTCTGGATATAGTAATGTTGGTGTTTTTAGTTAGATAGTTTTTGCAATGGTATAGGGATCCAAGTGTTTTATGGACTTTGGATATGGTTTGTGCTTTGTCAGTCGAACTTTAGGTTTTGGTCAAATATTACACCAAGACGTTTAGCTTGTGATACTGGTGAGAGTTGTGTGTTTTGTGTGTTATTGGCAGAATTGATTGAGAAAAGAATTGATAGAGAAAAGAGCAGAGGAGTCAATAGTTTTGGTAGGGTAGAAAATCATAAGTTGAGTCTTTTTGGGATTAAGTATTAGTTGTGAGTTTTTTAACCAGTTTTCGATATTGGAGAAAGGCCTCTTTGGCTTCAGTCTGGAGTATTTGGAGTGTGGGTGCTGAGCAGATCAGTGTAGTATCATCTGCATATTGGACTATTGTATCTTGCTGGGTGGAGGTGTGAATGGTGTTTGTAAAGATATTAAATAGTATGGGTTCCCAGTATAGATCTCTGTGGTACACCTACTGTTACTGGGAGACGGGAGGAGAGGGAATTATGCCACTTAATTGGTTGTTGGCTGTGTTGGCTGTTGGATAGGTAGTCTTGAAAGCAGAGCAACAAGGGGTTGTTTAGTCTGAGTTCTGCTAAGATACTAAGTAGTTTGCTGTGGGATACTTTGGACCTTTCAAGGAAGGTGGCAGACGCTAGGTTTCCTTGGTTCCTGTATTGATTGACAGTGATGGTGAAGGATATGAGTGCTGTAGTGGTGCTATGGAATGGGCGAAAGCCATGTTGGTTGTTGGTGAGGAGACTATTTGTAAGTAAATGTATCATCAGCTGAAAATGGATACATTTTTCAAGGATTTTTTGATAGGGAGGATAAGATTGATATGGGGCGGTAGTTGGTAAGTTTGGTTGAGGGACCACTTTTGTGTAAGGGTATTATGTAGGAAGTTTTCCAAAGGGCTGGAATTGTATGCTCGTTGATAGACCGGTTAATAAGTATCGAGATGGGATAAACTATAGCACTAGCAGCAATTTTGAGACAATCTGCAGGGAATTTGTCAACTGCCAAAGTGGTGGGTTTTATTTTAGTGAGGTGCTTGTATATTGTGTTGGTAGGAACTGGTTTGAGAGTGAATGGGAGGGTATGAGTTTGGGTTGCTTATTGGTTGCAGGAGAGTGCAAGACTGGCTCAAGTATATACCAGCTACCTCTTGTCTTATTCTGTACCCCCTAATTGCAGTCACTTCTATTGGCAGACTCTCTTTTCTCTATCATGTGTTGGCTTAGTTCTTAGAATACTTTCTGCTACTTTGAGTGACAATACACAATATTATATTCATATTCTCCTTAAGAAGCCACATCCAAAATCCCAGTCTCTACTTATTTGTTGAGCCCTCCCGACTTCATCATCATTTCTTCCCACCTTCAATTGTAGCTTTCTGTTTGTGCTACATATAGGAGCCTTAACTGTGTAGCTTTGAAATACCCCTCAAATCATGTAATCCTAAACCACCTTGTTCTGTTGGAAGGATCAGCTTATCCCTCTGGACTGTTGCCATCTTTCCATCCCAGGTAAAATCTTTCAACTCACTATTAATGGCTATCCACAGCTTCTCTTCTGGTTAATACATATATGTTTGATCTGTGTATAAAACTAAAGGGATTAAACCATTTCCACTGCTTGTATCTTGCTATCCATACTCATAAAACAGAGCTTCCAGTTTCTCAGGTTTTATGTTATATTTTTAGTCTTTTCACACATACCCTTAGCTGCCATAACAGAATCTTTTTTTTTTTTAACCGATACCACTAAGTACTTCATTTTTCATGTCCCATAGTGTACAGCTGTTTCCTTTTTTGTTTTTATGCTCATTAATTTTGTATCTGGAGAATACTTTAAACAGATACAAAATATCATCTGTAAATAAAGGCAACTTTTCTTGATTACCAAACCCGTTACGTCCTTGAATTTCTGAGTCCCTTCTTTTCTTTGACGATGGTACTACATATCATGAAAATAACAAAGGGGAAAGAGGATACTATACCCCTGCTTGGTTCCTCTGTTCAAACAGAACTTGGCTGAGAGGAATCTCCCTATTTTAATTTTTGCCTCAGTTCTCTCATATATCCTCTTAATTAACCTTATTATTTTGTCAGGGAATGCAAATGGTTCCATTGCCCTACTCTTAAAATCCCATCTTACTCTGTCAAATGCCTTCTCTGTATCCAGACCTACCAATAACAGTGGTATTTTTGTACATTCTGCTTCCCTGTGGATCCTCTTTTTTCTATTAATGTTTGCCTCCCCTTCACAATACCACATTGATCCATATCTATCCATTTTGGCATCACCATTGCCATTAATTTAGCAGTTGGACATAAACACTTTACAGTCATGGTTTACAATTGAAATGGGCTATATGAAGTTGGGTCTGATGGGTCTTTACCATATTTAGATATTACAGCCACCACAACTTTCTTCCAAGGATGTTGGTGCTTTTCCTTCCTTTACAATACTTTTAAAACCCTCCAGATCTTTATCACTTTCTTCCCTCCTAGCTTCCAAACTTCCACAGGAATGCCCTCCTATTCCTGGAGACTTTCTTGTAAATTGGTTGTACACAACCATTTTTATCTCATCTTCTGCTTTCCTAACTGTGGGTAATGGAGCATCATCTACCTCTAACCTTGGACTATTTAATTTTTCCATAAACATTTCTATTTGTACTTTTTCTTGATTTCCATATTTCTCTGATTTTATAAAGATTTTATAAAATTTCCAGAATATTTCTAATTCTACTGCGAGATCTCTGGTTATTTTCCCCTAAGCTTGGCAACATGCCTTTCTCGTTTCTGTTGCTGGAGCCATTGTGTTGAAAGCTTTTGTGCTCTGGAGTTATCAAAAAAACAGTTGCTCAACAACAATCTTTCTAAACTCCTGTATATTATTGAGGTAGTTCATTATTTTCTGTTTAGCACTGTGCAGTTGCACCTTATTGTTTTGTGAAATTTCCCCTATTCTGCAGTACTTTAACCTTTGTCAGTCCCTCTAAATAATTACTTCTTAACCATATCTTTTAGTTCTACCCTAGTTTAAACTCCGCTTTCGTTTTATTCCACTCCCTAGCTATTTTTCTGTAATAACTCCTGAATAATTTCCAGTACCCATTCTTTAAGTTCCTTTCATTTTTACAGTTTTGGAAGCACCAGTGTCTCATTTTTATTTCATTACCCTGCATTTTTACTGTCGGAAGGATAAGTAGTAGAATCACTTTCTGGTTGGTAGCTCACTTTTTGTTGGACAAATTTTTGTATTTCCTCCTTAGCATGTTCTGCATCAAAAAGTGACTTTGACCCTCCAGGAGAGAATATTCTGAAGATAGCTGGATATAGCAGCTTGAATCTCACACCTGTTTCTTGTCATTCCTTGATTGCTGGAGTAAATTACTCTTCTGCGTGGTATACGCTGAGTTATCATTTTTCCACAAACACTCTGTCCAACTTTTAGTACTTTGTCCTCCTGTCACAGGTTTGGCAGAATCGACCCTTTTTGCTGGTAAGATTGCACCTTTATTATTAGAAATCTTGGCAGCTTTCTCTTGGCCAGACTTGGAGCATACACACAATGTGCTATTTCAGTTAACAACAGCTGCTGTGGAATACCAGTCCAGTTACTTATTTGTGCTTTCATAAATTGATACACTCCATTTCTTCCAGTTTCTGTGGAATAGCAGAGAATCTCAGGTTTTCCCTGTGTGCTCTTGTCCTCTGACTGTCATTTTTTTGAAACCTCTCCTCTTGTTGCAGTCTCATATTCAGCCAGTCTTTTCTTCATTTTGACCTCTGATTTTTGCAGTTTTATCATGGAAAGATTCATAGACAAGTACTGCGCTAACTGCTTTTGTGGACAGTTTTAAGCCTAAAAAATGTCTTTGTGAGAATCACATGTACCTTTTGTAAACAAGGTAAAGACCTTAACCATTGTGCCAACCCCCTTCAACTCATCCAAATGGCTGTTTTAAAGCTTCTTCCATTTTAACCTTTTGATCTGATATTGTCCTTTTCATTCAGTCTTCCTCATTTGTGGTTTCAGATCCAATCTTTACCAGACATCCAACTCTCAAGCTTCTCCTTCTACCCGTAATGCCCTACTCCATCCCTATTGCCACCAATCTCCTTTGTTGCCTTCGGGAGCAGACATAGGTTTCCCTCTCAAGTGATTTTGGTAGTTTTTCTGAGAGTAAAACTGTTGTTTTATATCCTCCTTCCTCCCTCTGGTTGTCACTGGTCGTTAGGGACTTTATTCTGTACTGCTTTCACAGTAGACCTTTTTCCATTACTATTGTTGGTATTCCTTTTCTTTTGTTACCCCTTTACCTTAGGGTATTTTCTGCTTCTACCATAGTTAGTAGCCTTTTCCCCCTTTTTTATATATCTGTGTTTATCCTGCATTTCTTTCATTATATTGGACAATCTCAGAACTCCTATACAGATAGGGGTCTTACAGGCTCCATCTCCTATCAAATCCATGAGTATGCTTGTCACATCTAAGACCATTAATTCTCCTCCTCCGATGCATCCAGTGGTTTCATATCCTCAGGATCTGTGATCCCTGAGAGTCTCAGCGTCCGATCCATAGAAAGTTTCCTCCTCCACTCCAACTGTTTTTCCTGACTGGTCCTGATCAGAAAGTGGGTCCCGAAGCCAAAGAGTAGGTGTCAAATCCATCTCCCCTTGAGGCTCAGATCCGAGGGTGGCCTAGGTCTACTTTCTTCAGAAGCTTTGGCTCCAAGGGAGTAGATCAGGACTTATCCTAGTTCCTCTGCCTTTGAGGTGGTGAAAAGGGCTTTTTCTCTCCAGAGAGAACAGTCTTCTCATATTTTGGATCCTACCCCTTTTCTCTCATCGGTTCAGAGCTCTGAGTCTGTGAGACCTATTCCACAGGGACAGCCTGTTCCAGTTAGTCTGCAGCCATTTCCAGGAGAGGAACTTCTCCTCTCTTCTGCCAGAACATCCCATTGAAGGGGTGCCCCCAAAGAGAGCATGTAAGAGGAGACTCTGACTCTCTCATGGAAGGCACCGATTTTGATGGAGAGGGATGCCCTAGATTGCCACCAGAGAACATCTCCTGTGAAGCAAAAAGGTGGTTGGTCGTCCCAGACCTCCTGTCCTGATGAATCAGTGTTCTTGGAGACTTTTGGTTCTGGCTTGTCAACGTCTTTGGTAACCCCCCCCCCCCCAGGCTGAAGAGCTTATTGATCCCCGTTTCCCACTGGCATGGAAGGAGCCGTATACTGTCGAGCCCATACATAAGTGCCCTAACAAGTTTTTGACACCACCTGCAGACAGACCACACTGGAGCAAAGGAGTCCCAGTTGATGCTGTGGTGGTGGCAGCAGCCATTAAGAAAGAGCTAGCAAAACAGAGATGATCTGTCCATCTGCCTAATGGAGGCCAGAGCGATAGACGGATTTGGAAAGCGAGTGTTCGACTCATCTGCTTTGGCTCTGAGGTTGATTAATTACCTGACACACTTTACTAGGCTTCAGAGAGATTTTACTAAAGAACTAGCAAATACTTTTGAGTCCATGTTTGCGGAGGATTGCAAAAGGACTTCCTTTCAACTGGCCTCTTTTACCCATTTCAAACCCTTTGATGACGTTAATCCCTTACACAGCTGAAAGGGACCTCATGAGCAGCTGGTTCAGGCATTGCCATAAGGAGACATGCCTAGATATGGCTATGTGACTTTGTGGAGCCCTTTAAGACGTCCTTTTGTTAATGCCTTATTTGATAGCACATCCTTGTTTAGGCCATCAGTAAAAGAAAAACTTCCCTGCAGCAAACAAGAAGGAAAGACCCTGTCTGCCATGGGGATCAAGTTTTCTTTGCCTCAACGGACCTTCTCTAGGAAGCAGAGAAGTGGTAAGAAAATGTGGTTCCGTAAATCTCTGGGACCTTTCCAGGATTTGCATGAGGACAATTCCTCCAGAGTTGGAGGGGGAAATTTTAATAGTAAACATCACCCTAGAGGCAGAGGAGACCCGCAGAACCAGGGCTTTAGAGTTTTCATTTTCAGACGGGCCCTGTCAGTGCTCCTGAAGTGCTGCTTGACTGAAAGGCTTATCGGTAGAAACAGAAATCACTGCTGGATCGAAGGAAGGGCATTTATAAAAGAACTTGCAGGCATCCGACACTTTATGGAACCTATCCGGTTTCTTAGGAGCTGGAGACTGAGAATATGGTGTCAGGGAAGCAGTATTTAATAGAGCAGCCAACACAAGAAGGACTGCTGAAGGTTTAAGAGAGTCCATTTTAACAAATTATAGTACCTCTTATGGACGTCCAAAACTTAGGAGTAATCCAATTTGAAATGCTCCATGTGCAGGACTATGTCACCAAAGGAGAATTGGGACTAAAAATTTCTCCTCCTCAGACTCCTAATGTAAAAGTGAAAGTAATTGGCAGGAATAGGCCGAGGATTCAGCCTCAGAATTGCCCTAGCCCTCATAGGGGGTAGAGGGCCAAGGAGGAGTAGGAATTGAAACCCCCTGTGGAGGCTTCTAATGGCATCAAGGAATTGAACAAGCCTTGAGTAAAGTCCTGCCAATCTTTTTGTGGATCCTGTGGAGTAGACACATGCTTAGTTTTTTGCCTTTTCTTTGTAGGGATGCCCCCTCTGACAAAATCCAGAAGTTCGGATCCCTGCTTAGATTCAATCAGGGTACCCAGTACCTCTTCCCATACAAGGATTTGGTGAATCTACTTAGGCCCCCCTCAAATGATCAGCCGTGGTTCCCCCTCAACGTATGCAGCAGGCATTTGCAAGGCTTCCAAGGACATGCCAGAAACTGGTCACATACTGGCATCCAAGAAGGTTGCTGCACAGGAAACTGAAGGTAACGCTGGGCTGTCCTCTCTGGGTTTTCATTTGCCTCGAGAGACGTCCAGTGGTGACTGGACAGCAGCAGACTTGGGCCTAGACTTCTTGGCAGCCTTATTTAAGTGGCAGTTGTACCTCGGGAAGAGCAGGTTCTGCCATGGCATCTTGGACCAAAAGCTTGAGATGTTGGTTCTCAAGGTAAACTGGGAAGAAAGGCGACTACGCAAAGTCTTGAACAGAAGCCAGACAGAGCACTGTGTGTGGACTGCGTGTCCCTTACCAAACAAAAGTGCTGCCAGTAACACTAACTTTTTTGGAAGCCAGTAAAGCAGATGCCTTCAAGTAGAGTAGGTTCACAGCAGGAAGTTTTATAGTAGATGGATGTAGCTTTGGGCAGCCAGGATGTTTGGTAGAGGTTGTGAACTCGGATTGTTTGTCCTTTAGCAGTGTATGTGACACTTGTATCGCACAACACATTGAACAATGTAGACTTGGAATAAGTCCAAGAATGATGGGGGTTGTAAACTAATTGGACAGACATTTGAGCACAGGGTTGTAGTCCTTGAAGTCCTCAGATGAATGGGTACTGATCACTGGGTTGCCACAGTTATGTCATCAGCAGTGATCCTTTTCAAATTTTCAGTGCCTTTTTAAGTGGCGCAAAGATGCTGTATAGGATTTTTGTGAAAAAAATGTGGCGACTTAAAATCATTGTAGAATAATGCATCCAGGAAGCAAGAACTCTGTAAAATACAGCTGGGAAGCAAAACGTAAAACCCATTAAAGCAGTAAATGGCAGGAGGAGAAACACTAGCAATTACAATTAAGGAAACGAACAAAGTGTTAGTTAAATCAGATGACGTAAAAGTAAGAGGATAAATGTGACCAGTAGCAGTGCTAGTGAAAACGCAGATAAAAACAAATTGCTCAAAATGGCATTCAGAATATGTTGGTCATGGAGGGAGCTACACCCCATTAGTATAATCAACTCTGAGGGTACTTTATGGTTGAAGGGAGTACTTTCTTCCATCAAATGGTAAGTGTGTTTTCTTCACCCATTGTGCATTGTACCATGGGATATGACTATGGGCTTTTCCCAGAATGCCGGAATGCACAGTGAAAGGAGTTTTCACTAGCAAAAAGAGAATTCTCTCTCTGCAGATAGTTGGCAAGAGCTTTTTGTAGCCCAGGACACCAGTTAAGACGGGACATAGAATGACTGCAGCTCATAGAAGGATAATGAATGAAAATAAAAATAACAACACTTTCTCTGAATTAAAATCTAACTTTCATTAATAAGTCCCTGATGCCTTTGCCCTACAGTTTTCAAGGGGACAAACGGAGCATCTGCTTCCAGTTATAAAAGATTTCAACAACTTCAATTAATCATTCCATTTCCTTAAACTTCATTTAAAGATGCAGTGTACCAGTAAACTTTTATACAAAAGAGCTGCCAATTAATTTCAGTGTTTAGACCCTGTGGCTGGTAGGGCTGGTATGCTTGTGTATTTTGGCTTTTCCCAGTTAGGGGTCGCCACAGTGGATGTCCGGTCCGCTAATGATTGGCAGTAGATTTTTACATGCTGGCTTGCCGGGCCTAACGCACAACCTTCAATGAAGGAACGCCCATTCACGCATGTTGCCACACAGAAGACGCTCTATCTGAGAATCGAACGGGCAACATCTAACTGTGAGGCGACAATGCTACCGCATAGGGCTGGTATATCAGTGTAAAATAACTATACAAAAGCCAATGTTTTTGGATCATCTCTTGAATGAGTGGGTTATTGTAAAAGTATTATTGGTTTTAATCCTGTATTTAATTGTCAGATTCTGTAAAATGTTATAACGTAGAGCTGATATTTTGTTGAGCAGCTACATAATGTGACTTAATTCACTCCTACCCCTTCAGAAGCATGTTAAAGGCTGTTCTTTTTGATTTATGTTAACATTTCATTCACAAATTTCCCCTGGTTGCATAAAGTTGCACACCAGACAGTGTCCAGATCTTTAACTTCTTTCCTCCGTCCTTGTGTCAGTCTGGCTAAAGTTTAATAGAACTAAAATGAACTGTTTTTGTCTGCTGTTCTAGGAAATGCTGGATACAAAAATGAAAGATCTCTGTCATCTGTTAACAATATATATATATATATATATATATATATATATATATATATATATATATATATATATATATATATATATATATACCAGTATTTTCTTAACACATTTGCCACAGAAATTGTGTGCCTAAACACACATCCTGAGGCACCATGTACTTTATTTAGTAAAAGTTCTATTTTAAAGCAGACAAAACCATTTTTTATTTTTGTCCTAATATTTGTCTGAGGCTGATACTTGTTTACTAAAAAAAATGTTGCATGCTGTGCATCAAAACAGTATAAGAGTAGAAAAGCTTGACATTTTAATCTGTAAAGAAAAAAGGATGAGTTGTATATGCTAGCAGGTTTTTGCATAATTTAAAGGAGTCCATGAAGGGCGGATATATTTCATTATAAAAGATGTACTGTAACAAACAGGCAGAGTTTGAAGGCAAATAGTTGATGCAAAGTAATATTTTACAGAAGGTGTAGTGACTTGTTAGAGCAGTTTAGCTGAAGGGGTAGCAGGTCTAAAGTAATAGAATATAAGAATGCTAATGGTAGGAGTTGGGCAGCTTTTATTAGTGGTGAAGAAATTTAAGTAAGGTCTACACAGCTTATGCACTGTGTTGGGCTTGTCCATGTCTTGTCTGACTGATCTAAGTAAAAATTGCAAATGTATAGAAAATTTGCATTTCTTGGCCTTTAAGCTGCATTCACTGTGATTTCTACCACAGTTTAAGTGGTTGACAGTCTGCCTTTTTTCTTGTAGGTATGGGCAATGCATGTAACTCAAGAAGGTGACTTGGGAAAGTTTTTAAGGACCCTGTTTGGTCAAGTAAAACCTTGAAAGCTCAGTCGAGGTGAGTGACCTGTGTAAGTTATGCTAGTTTAGTCATTTTCTGTTTGGATTGTTAAAGAAATATCAAAGGTAGTTGTAATGTTAAGTTGTGTAAGAGACCACATATTAGCTATTTCAGCTGGGTTAAGTTCTAATTTTTCGTGTTTTACATAAAAAGATATCTGTTTTAGATAATTCCACTGCTTGATATTTATGAAAATGTACTTTTTGGCCACTGATCAATACTTTTTATGGAACAAAGGTGTTGTTTACTGAACTTGAAAATTTACACTGGGGACAAAACATCATTAGGGGTGTTTTGTTGCATGCATTCCCAAGCAGACTTTTTTTTGAAAATTTGAAGTGAATTAGAATGAGTTTGACTCTCTAGAAATGAAAGTGTGCAACACATATGAACAAATTAATCTCTATACATAAATGTGTATGTGATGCATAGAAAATAAAGTGGGCACTATGTAGAAATCCAGAAGTTCTTTGGACTGGTACAGTAGGGACAATGGAATGAGAAGAAAAAAATGAACGTTTATAATCTGAAATGAAAGTTAAAAAAAAAACAAACAAAAAAAAAAAACAGGTGGGCTGCCGGAGCAGATTTAAATGAATTCACTGACAGGTTCTAGGCATACTTGGCAATAAATACCCTCTTGAGTTAAAAAGCAGAAACCTGAACTTGTGTTGCAACTACATATTTGCACGAGTCAGTGGAAGCATACTGTTAAGTTACTAAAACTGTGCTACCTTCATATTAAATTTGTGTAATGTGCCATCCACATTCACCCCAGTGAAAACTGTTTTATATTTTAGAATGAATTTCTCTTCCTGTTTTAACAAAAAAAAAATCAGTTTACTTTCCTGTAGCACACAACAAAGTGTATTTTACTTAAGTAATTTTGCCTGCTTTTTATTCCTTTGCATGTAATTCTAAGGCACAAGACCTTCCAAGATGGCTGCACATCGAGTAACAAATTAATTTTAGCTCTTCCAGTGTGAAAACAGAAACTCGGCAGAGAAAGGCAGTGGACTTGTATTTCTGGGTAAATTTCAGTAAATGGCTAGTAACTGCACTGCCTGGATTACAGGAAAAAGAAATACAGAGGATCTGAAAGAAACTCTGCTACAAAAGGTGAGGAAAAAAACAGTGACTGGGAAGAATACTGCAACTGTTCAGGAAAAGCAGTGCAAGCTCCAGACAACTTCCAGTAACCTAGAGGAAATTATAAGAGAACCACATGCAGACCTGATTTAAAACAAATGAAACACTAATGGAGTGCATAAACTCCAATAACAAAAGGCTGGAAAAAAATGGAAGAAGCTTAAAACAGATATTCAGATGAGGTGATAAAACTGCAAAAATCAGAGGTCAAAATGAAGAAAAAGGTGGTGAATATCAGACTGCTCATGAAGAGATGTTTCAAAAAAAAAAATAGAATTGGCATACACAGCATATAGGGAAAACCTGAGATTTTTTTGCTGTACCAGAGAAGCTGGAAGGAACTTATCCCAAGGATATTGCCAATATACTGACAGATCGATTCAGTGCCAACTTCACCCCCCTCTCACCTCCTAAACGGCCCATCTCAATACCGGAAGATTGCCAAATTCCGGTAATAACGGCCACACAGGTAAAAATGCACTCTCCAAAGCTAAGAATACAGCATCCATGGGACCAGATGACATCCTGGGCTGTGTACTACATGAACTACAATATGAACTGGCACCTCACCTAAGTGTCATGTTTAATCATAGCCTCACCTCAGGTTTCGTGCCCACTGAGTGGCGCACAGCTACAGTTATCCCACTCCACAAGGGGGGAATCCCCCCTTGGATCCCGGAAACTACTGTCCCATCAGTCTGACAAGCCTCATCTGCAAGGCCATGGAGCGTATTATCATGGAACTTATAAACAAAGACATTGGCAACCTTCAAACACTGGACCCCACCCAGTTTGGGTTCGTGAAGGGCCGATCTTGTCTCCTGAACTTGATTGACTTCTTCGAATCAGTCTCCAGAGCCATGGACAAGGGTAAGGTGGTCCACACAGCCTATCTAGACCTTGCCAAGGCCTTTGACACCATCCCCCACTCTGGAATCATAGATAAACTTACTAAGCTGGGCATTAATCCCTACGTCACCCAATGGGTTGCTAACAGGCTTACTCGTAGAACCCACACTGTAAAAGTAGCTGACTCCAAATCCAGCTCCAGACAAGTGACAAGTGGAGTACCTCAGGGTTCAGTCATGGGACCGCTCTTGTTTGGCATCTACTTCTCTGAAGTACAGGCCAACACTAAGGGACTCTGGATAACAAAGTTTGCAGATGACTGCAAACTGGGAGCCATTATTGAATCCCCAAATGATGTGGATACTCTACAAAAGGGCCTTACAGAAACAGATGCTTGGTGCCAGAGCCATGGGCTTAAGCTCAATGCCAAGAAATGTATAGTTATCCCCTTTGGGAAAAAACATGTATCCGTGAATTACCATATAGGTGGCAGTACACTAAACACCAAAAGTTTGATAAGAGACTTGGGGACATAGGTGGACAGTGGTCTCACCTTCGATAACCACATCGCCACAACAGTCAGGAAATCCTTTTACGTGGCACACCTCATCACTAAGGGCTTTTTATCCAGAAAAAAGGAGGTCATTGTCCCACTGTACTCATCCCTCATTAGACCCATTATAGAATACAATGCCCCGTTTGGTATGTACCTCTCAAGACATCTGCAACAACTGGAAAGGCCACAGAAATACCTCACTAAAAGAATCACAGGCCTAAAGCAGATGCCCTACGCTGACCGCCATAAAAAACTCCAGCTATACTCTGTCGCATATCGTCTACTCCGAGGCGATCTTTGCTTAACATACAAGGCCATGTCAAACCCAGAGCTGTTGGACATGCTACACTTGAAGAAATCCCAATCCCTCAGAGCCATACACTCCAAGGATCTAAACCTTGTCATCACAATAAACAAAACATGCTGGAGAGATAGGTTCCTGACCCAGAGACTCCCCAGACTCTGGAATAGATTGTCCATACATGTTAAGCAGAGTGCCTCTTTGGTCCTCTTCAAAAGGAACCTTGACGATTGGATGGGAGAAAGGAAATTCACCCCGGGGATCACGTCAGTCGCCCTGCTAGACAGGGGTCCAGGGAAGTAAATAGTGTGGCAAGAAATAGCCAGGCAATTGTTATGGCTAGGCTTGTATAGGCCCTAGGGCTGATAGCCTAGTACCAACCTATGAACCTATAAGTAAGTGGATTAGGATTCCACAGTAGGAGTTGTTAATTGGAAGACCACATCATGCTATGAGAAAGCAACATAGAGCTTTAATAGTAAAGATGCAGTCCTACTAAACAGAAGGAGTTGATTCTGCCAAAATTTTGGCAGAAGGACAAAGTACTAAAAGTGGGAGACAGCAGAGTGTTTGTGGAGAATGATTACTCACTGTACACCAGGCAGAAGAGGAGTAAATGTATTCCATTATTCAGGGAATGTCGAGAATCAGGCATGAGATTCAAACTACTGCACCAAGCTATCTTCAGAATATTCTTTCCTGGAAGGACAAAATCATTTTTGATGCAGTACATGCTAAGGAGGAAATACAAAAGTTTGTCCAACAAAAAGTGAGCTGTGAAACAGAAGGAGATTGTGTTTCTTGTTCTTCTGGTGATGAACACAGAGAGGCTGTGCCAGTGAAACCTTTTCCATTATTTCAATGGAAAATGCTTGAAAAAAGGAAAACAGCAAAAGAGTTGACTGGAAGAATTGAGAATATGTTGGAAGTGAAGCAGGGACAGGATTTGGGTGAGGGAGATGAACAGGAATAAAACCAGTAACTTGGAAATTGACAAACTGGGATTATAAAGCAATAATTATATTCGTGAAACATGACAGAACAAGAAAATATTGACATTGTTATTTATTTGGATTTTGTTAAACTTGTAGGGTACTCTAAAGCATATGCCCTACTTCATGTTAATAATGTTTGGAAAAAAATACTTGGGAGGGGGAAGAGGAGGGAGAAAGTTCACTGTAAGGAAAACGTTTTTTTCTTAATAGTAATATTTTTATAGTGCATGCTTTTCTTTGCTTGCTATAAAGTAAAGTTTTCTCAGTTCTTTTTAAGTGTAATGAGGATAGTAATGTAAACAGATGCTACTGTTTTATTTTTTTTTTCATTCTTTCTCTTTGTTCATTTTTAAGAAATGTGGGAACTGTAGTGTATAAAAATAGTGTGGTCAAAAGAACATGACAAAAGAAAAATGTATGTACTTTTTTCATTCTTACATAGGGGAATGACTGGAATAATGCCCTTAGCTTGATTTAGTAACAAGTTTTACGAGAAAGCAAGTAAATGAAAAATAACATTGAATATTATAAAGCTTTTTATGTATGCTTGGTAGGAACTCTGAAATCTAGTCCTCTAGTCCTTGTGTCTGCATGGAGACAATCCGATAAAGAGAACTTGCTAGGAGATCATGTTTTCTGAAAGCATTCAAGTGTTTTCCCAGCTGGGAGAGCTATAAAGGTAAGACAAAACCAGACAACACTTAGTAGGACCACAGGCTGTACCATGCATCTTAGCATGGATAATCTTTCTTTTTATGTTAAATGAAAATGTGAGAGTGGCTGTCAGTTTGGAACACTTGATGTTCTTTGTGTTTCACTGTTGCAGTCATCACACTTGGGTTATTTGCCTACAGGTAACCCTCAGTTGGCCCAAATACCAGAGACTTTGTATTTCTGCGTCAGTTGCTGTCGCTTCAGGACTGACTTCTGGTCGTCAGGGCTGTAAAAACAGGCAGCCGATGCCATTACATCAGTCTTTCTTGCCGAGAAGCCCGAAGCAGAAGCAGTTTGCACGAGTGCCAGTTGGCCGCTACCTGAGTTTTCGTTTATGAATTGAGTCATCCTGAAGTATTCTAAGGCTAAGTACCCCCTTGGGGATCCTTTTTTCTTGCTCTAACCGATGTCAGAAAAAGTTAACAATTGTCTTGCCTGTGGAAAGCAAATACCACACCGAGATTTTCATTCTTACTGCATCACCTGTTTAGGCCCAGACCACGACGTACCTTGCTGTCAGTTTTGTGCCTTGTTCAGTGCCCGAACCATTCGTCGTCGGGCCCTTATTGTCTCTAAATACTTTAGTTCTGGATCTCTATATTCCAAGATGGCTTCAGTAAGCCATCTGTCTGCTGATATTCCAAAAAAACATAAGGATAAAGACAGAGACAGACCTCACAGGTCCAAAGCTGCTGACGAAGCTTCTGTTAAGCTAGTCGCCAGTTCACCAGTACTCAGTGAGGCGCTTTCACAGCCTCTGATGCACGCTACAGTGGATTACCAGGCCTCTACCAAGGCCCATTTGGAGTCCGGTATGCCACGAGACTATTCTTTGGACATGGAACCTGCGGATGTCTCTACCTTAGATGGGTCCGGAGCCGCTGAGCAGGCACCGGCTTCTGAGGAAGTTCTTCGCACTACCGATGTTCGACACAAACTGACGACTTCAGTTCTGTCTAAAATTACTGGGTTTATAAGGCCAAGAGTACGCGCTACACCTAGAAAACCGGCGACCAAAGCACATGCACCTGCTCCCTTCCCACAACATAAAATGCTTAGAATGGCAGAAGACATTATTATGCTGATTAGGGGAAGTCAGCCTTGTCTTGCTAAGAGAAAAAGAGATCAGTCCCCAGCAGCTTCATCAGACCAAGAGTCCGAAGACTCTGAGGTTTCTGAATATGAAGACATGCCCTTATCTGCTTATGAGGATTCAGATGCAGAGGAATCCATTCCCTCTACCTCTCCTCCAGAGTATTTTTCTTTTGGTGAATCCTTGCATGCTTTAAGAGAGCATTTCTGTTGGGAATGCCAAGACTATCCTCCATCCAAAAAGAGACTCAGAGAATTCCTAGACTTGCCACAACATAGGCCTTTAGCAATACCCCTAGTCCTGGAAGTTGTGGATGATGTCTTTATGGAATCCAGTCTTACTCCTGATACTTTACCCCCTGCTCCTAGGAAACCAGACCGGTACTACAGAGTACCTGGCTCTCATAAATTCCTTTTCAAAAATCTTACTGCTGACCCAGAGATCATTTCCCAGGGGGCCTAAAGGTATCCAAGGCAGCTACAGCTACGAATCTCACCCATTCGGGCAGGGATTCCAGAGGAATGGACAGATGGAGTAAGAAAGTATATACTTCTGCAACTCTTGCCATTAGGGCCTTAAATTGTCAGTTTCACTTGCTGAAGTATCAGCAGCATATTATGGAACTTGAGCAAAAAATAGTTACCTTTACAGACTGTGCAGAAAATAAAGAATTGCAGGAAGTTATGGATTCTGCAAGCCAAGTCAGAAAGCATACATTGCAGTGTGGCTTTGACGCCCTAGAAGCATCTTGCATGGCAGCACTCACTGGTTCTGTACTGAGAAGACATGCTTGGCTTGAGAAGCAGACCTTGCCAGACCATGTCAAATCAAAGTTATTAGATGCTCCTTTGAACAAGGACAATCTGTTTGACACTAAAGCAGAAGAGGTTCTTAAAAAGATGGAAGAAAAAGCTAAATCTATGCAGACAGTTAAAGAATTCTTACAAGTGCAGCCTCCTAGATTCAGTAGGCATTGCCCCTCGAAAAACTGGTCCTTTCCAGCCCCCTCCAGGCCATCTCAAACTAGGCCCAGGGGTAACAGACCACCCAGACTACAGTCTCAGGGTATGCAGAGGTCCAAGCAATGGAGTGCCCCCACTCCCAAAGCAGGGAGTGCAAAGCCACTTTCCTACGGTAAGACCTCACAATGACTTCTCTACTCCACTCCCCACCTTTGCCCAGCTGCTTGTGCCCCTTGAAGGAAAACTTGCCCTTCATGCAAAAAACTGGATGTCCATCACCAAAGACCGATGGGTCCTCAACATTGTATCCCAGGGGTACAAATTCTACTTCCACTCACTGCCAACCCCAAAAGGGTTCCCAGACCTTCCTCCAAACCAGTGGGCAGAGGCACAAAACTAAGTTCAATCCCTGCTCTCTATAAGGGCAATTCAACTTGCTCCTGTGGAACAGATGGGTCAAGGATTCTATTCCAGACTTTTCCTGGTACCCAGAAAAGAGGGCACTTGGTGCCCAATCCTAGGTCTTTCAACTCTCAACACCTTCCTGGTGGTACCAAAATTCAAAATGCTCACCCTGCAGCAGCTTCTACCTATGCTAGCCAAAGATGCTTGGTTAGTCACCCTAGACTTAAAAGAAGCCTATCTGCACATCCCTATAAGGGAGTCATGCAGGAAATATCTTCTCTTCAGGGCAAGGTCTATGCATTATCAGGTCTCTATACTTCCCTTTGGCTTCTCCACTGCTCCCACAGTATTAACAAAATGCCTGGCTCCAACCATTGCTTACCGCAGACAGAGAAATATTCAAATTTAGCCTTAGTTGGACGACTGCCTGATTCAGGCAGACAGTCAGGAAATGCTGTTGCAGCACCCGACATTTGTAAAAAAAAAAAAACAAAAAAACAAAACCTTCTAACCTCCCTGGGGTACAGCATCAACGAAAAGAATCAAAAGTAGTCCCTAGTCAAAAGATTAGATTCCTGGGAGCAAGCTTGGACACAGCATCCCAGATGGCATTTCTCACGCCAGAAAAACAAGCCTATCTGACAGACTAATTTACTCAAATGGCCACCAGAACCCAGCTATCTGCAAGGAAAATCCTGCAGGCCTTAGGGTTCATGGCCTCTTGCATCCTACTAATTCCATATGCCAGACTTCATATGAGGAAACTTCAGTGGTACTTAGTCTTTGGTGTCAACATTCTCAGGACCTGGAAATGGTCATTCCTATCATACCCTAAGGATAGAGGTTTCTTTGGTGGGCAGCAGCATGCAACCACAACAGCAGACTGCCCTTTACTCAACCCCATGCCACCCAGACCCTAACCGCAAATGCATCAGACTATGCCTGGGGGGGGGCACACATGGATGGCAAGTGCATTTAGGGCCACTGGAGGCCAAGTCAATTTCATCTGCACATCAACCAGAAGGAAATATTAGCTGTGCAGCACCTCTGACAGCTTTCAGATCCATACTCTTACCAGGACACCTGCTAATAAAAATGGACAACACCACAGTTATGTGGTACATCAACTAGCAGGGGTGAACCCACTCTGCAGGCTAGCCATGGCCCTGTGGAACATGGCCTTAGACATGCAGGTCCATCCATGCCAGGCAGACAAAACTCACTGGTAGGCGACTTGAGCAGAAATCTGATAGACCCACACAAGTGGCAGTTATAGCCCAGCACCTTCTGATCAGAAATGGGGGACCCCAGAGGTGGATCCCTTTGCCTCCCTCTGCAATCACCAGCCCAGCAAATTCTGCACCAGGGCACCTCACAGCAAGGCATGGAAAGTGGATGCCCTGTCCTTCCAGTGGGTAAACCTCTCAATTTATGCATTTCCCCCCTCTACCTCTTTGGATAAACCTCTCAATTTATGCATTCCCCCTCTGCCTCTTTTCTCAAGAATATTACTCAAGATAAAACAGGACAGACCAAGGGCAATCCTGATTGCCCAGGACTGGCCATGTCAGCAATGGTACCCACTACTATGCAGCCTGTCACCGGTGCCACCCTGGCACCTTCCCCAGATCCCACCCCTCGTCACTCAGCAGGGGGGGACAGATCTTGCATCCGCAATTGCAAATCCTGAATCTTCCAGCCTGGCTTATTCCTTGAATTCTCCTCCAGTGACCGGCCTAAGGAAGCAAGTGCTGGATGTCGTTCTTGAAGCCAGAAGACCCAGTACAAGGAAATCCTATGCTGATAAGTAGAAAAGGTATTGTTCCTGGATTCAATCTAAAGGAGAGGACACAGCACTTCCCTCCTTACCTCTAATCCTGGATCCTAGCAGATCTACTGTACAGAGGCCTATCCTTCTCCATTAAGATCCATGCCTCTGCCATCTCTGCTCATTACAACAGAGAGCCACATCTTTTCTCTCACCCTCTCATCAAACAGTTCCTGAGAGGGGCAAACAACTTAAGGCCACCAAGGAGAGCACCCACCCTTGCTTGGGACATTAACTTTGTACTGGAAAAACTCACCCCCCCCCCCCCCCCCGTGCCTGCAGTGTCAGCAGAGTTAAAATTCCTCTCTTGGAAAACAGCCTTGCTTCTGGCCATCACTTCAGCTAGAAGAGTGTCTTGAGATACAAGCAATTATGGCTGTGGAGCCCTTCATTATTTTTCATGCTGACAGGGTTTCCGTCGGGACTAACACTTCCTTTATGCCTAAAGTGGTGTCCAGTGTGACTCTCAACCAATCTATCCATTTGCCAACCTTCTTCCCTAATCCTCTAAAGGGGAAAGGATCCTGCCCTCCCTGGATGTGCATAGACAGCTCAGATTCTACCATGAGAGGACTAAGCCCTTCAGGAAATCTGACCAGTTACTAGTCAGTTTTGCACATGGGGCAGAGGGCAAGGCCATTTCAAAACAAACAATTTTCAAATGGATAGCACACTGTATCCATTTCTGCTACAAGCACCATGGGAAACCAACTCCTCAGAGGGTCAGAATACATTCCACTAGGGCAACTTCTACCTCTACAGCATTCCTCAGGGGAGTTCCTACCAGGGACATTCTGGAAGCTGCTATCTGGAGTTCTGTACACACCTTCACCAAGCATTTACCACCTGCCTGTCTTTTCCAAATCCAGGGCAGGTTTTGCAACAGCAGTCCTGCAGGGCATAATAGCCAGCCCCAACTCTTCTTGACTCCCTCCACCCTTTCTTCAGCTTTAGGAATCTACCCATGTGTGATGACTGCAACAGTGAAACGTGAAGAACATAGTACAGTTGTGTACACTTACCATAAATGTAGATGTTTGAGTGTATTCACTGTTGCAGTCCTGGTTTCCCACCCTCCAGCCCCCTTGTCTCTTTCTCTCTCCTCTCTATGTCTGTTACTCACCCCTTACAGGGTTATTGGTATTTACTTTTTACTGGTGGTGTTTTCCCACCATCACTTCGCTCCCTATTTGGGGGGGGGGTCCTGATTTTGGGCAAGAAAAACTGATATAATGGCGTTGGCTGCCTGTTTTTATACCCCTGACGACCTGACGTCAGTCCTGAAGTGACAGCAACTAACGCAGAAATACTAAGTCTCTGGTATTCGGGCCAACTGAGGGCTACCTGCAGGCAGATAACCCAAGAGTGATGACTGCAACAGTGAATACACTGGAACGTCTACATTTATGGTAAGCGTACTCAACTGTACTTTTCCTATTAGGAGGGTAAATCTTCAATATTTGAAGATGTACATAGCTTTGCGTGTTAGTATTAAGTTTAATTGATTTTAGGGGGTATGAAGTTTGTGTGTGTGCGCTTCTGTTTGAGGGCTTTCAATAAAACAAAAAGCTTTGTAAGATGTGGCATAGGCTCAAATGGATATGATGAGAAACAACTGTATAATAGATCAACCTGTCAAACAGTATGTGCATGTAACACAAAAGCTGGAATTAGACATTTAACAAAAAAAGTTGTTACTCATAATAGGTTCATAGCTAGGTACTATGCTATTGGTCCTAGGGCCTATATAAGCATAGCCAAAAAGGTACCCTGGCTTTCGCCACCCAAAAAATTATTTTCCTGTGCCCCTGTCGAGCAGAACCATAGTGATCACTGGGGTGAATTTCCTATCTCCCATCCAATCAAGATTTTTCTTCCAACAGCTCTGGGTTTGACATAGCTTTGTATGTTAGGCAGAGATCGCCTCTGAGTAGACGATATGTGACGGAGTAAAGCTGGAGTTTTTTGAGACTGTCTGCGTAGGGCATCTGTTTGAGGCTGGTAATCCTCTTTGTGAGGCATGTCTGCGGCCTTGCCAGTTGTTGTAGATGTCTTGTGAGGTACATACCAAAAGGGGCACTGTATTCTATAATGGGTCTAATGAGTGACTAGTAGAAGGAAACAATGACCTCTTTTTTTTTTTTTTTTTTTTTTTTTTTTTCTTTCTCTGAGAAACCTTTTGTGACGAGGTGTGTCACGTAGACTACTGTGGCGATGTGATTATCAAAGAAGAGACTACTGTCCACTTGTATCTCAAGGTCTCTTATCACACTTTCAGTGTTAAGTAGACTACTGCCTATGTGGTAGTTTATGGGTACAGAGTTTTTACCAAAAGGGATGGCAATGCACTTTTTCACGTTGAGCTTGAGGCCATGGCTTTCACACCAGGCATCTGTCTCAGTGAGGCCCTTTTGTAGGATGTCCACATAGGAGTTCCGATTATGGCTCCTAGTTTGCAGTCCTCTGCAAACTTCATTAGCCAAAGACCTTCTGTGTTAGCCTGTACTTCAGAGAAGTAGATACCAAACAGGAGAGGAGCCAGGACTGAACCCTGTGGTACTTGTCACTGGTCTGAAGTCAGATTTGGAGTCTCTTACTTTCACAGTGTGGGTTCTATCGGTGAGCTAGTTGGCAACCCATCTTGTGACATAGGGATTTATACCTAGTTTAGTGAGTTTAACTGTAATTCCAGAGTGGGGGATGGTGTCGAAAGCCTTGGCAAGATCTAGATAGGCTGTGTGAACCACCTTGCCCTCATCTACAGCTTTGGTGACAGCTATAAAGAAGTCTTATCAGGTTTAGGAGACATGATCTGCCTTTTACAAACCTGAATTGGGTGGGGTCCAGAGTTTGGAGATAACCAGTGTCATTGTTTATAAGTTCCATGATGATACGTTCCATAGCCTTGCAAACCAGGCTCGTCAGGCTTATGGGGTGGTAGTTCCTGGGGTCCATGGCAGCTCCCCCTTTGTGAAGTGGGATGACCATCACTGTGCACCATTCAGTGGGCAAAAAGCCTGAGGTAAGGTTATGATTGAACATGGTACTTATGTGGGGTGCCATTTCTTTCTGTAGTTCATGTAGAATGCAGCCTGGGATGTTGTCAGGTCCAGTGGGCAAAAAGCCTGAGCTAAGGTTATGATTGAACATGGTACTTAGGTGGGGTGCCAGTTCTTTCTGTAGTTCATGTAGAATGCAGCCTGGGATGTTGTCAGGTCCCGTGGATGATGTGTGTTCTTAGCTTTGGAGAGTGTGTTTTTTACCTGCGCAGCCGTGATTACAGGAACTTTGCATTCTTCCGGTATAGAGATGGGCCCTTTAGGGGGTGAGAGGGGGGTAAAGTTAGCACTGGACCTGTCTGCTAGGATGTTGGCAATATCAGTTGATTCTGTGTATTTAGTGCCATTATGCTGTAACTCAGAGCAGATCTGAGTGTTGCCATTGAGATTCTTGAAATAGCTATAGAATGCTTTGTGACTGTCTTTAGAATCGGTGGCGAATTTTGTTTTCGTAACTAGCTTTGCAGGATTTTATGAGGGATCTCAGCTTCTTGCTGAGGCTGACCAAAGAGCTCCTACAATCATGGGATTTTACTTTTTTTTTTTTTTTTTTTTTTTTTTTTTTTTGCAACAGTTTCTTTCTTCTGTTGTAGAGTTTGTTTATGGCAGGAGACCACCAGATTGGCTTCCTTTTTTTGGAGGATAGCATCTTGGTTCTGTTAGGGATTGCACGATCCCTTCTGAGCCCCCAGACACATCTTCACTGCTGCAAATCAAATTCCAGTCCTCACCTATTAGTAATATTCCTTGCTGCAAGCCGATTTCTCGTGTAAGTGCTTATAAAGTGCATTTGTGTAGGATTCAGCAGTCATACCTCTATTGTCCGTCTGCATGGGTGTCGTGAAGTTTGCCACTTCTGTCTTAAGAAGCGTGAAGTTGGCTTTGGAGACATTTTTTATGGTGCTTTCCCTAATGGGGAGTGGGGGTTGGATGTGGATGCCTAGGGTGATTAGCTTGTGGTTGGATCTGACCAACGAGGAATTGACCTCTGGTGTGGAACACTGGTTGCCCATGTTGGTAATGACCAGGTCTAGGATATTGCTGTCCCTGGTGGGGGTGTGGATAAGTTGATCCAAGGTGTTCGAATTTATGAATTCCAGAAAACAAGCAAAAGAGTTGGTACATGAGTAGTTTTCCCAGTTAATGGTGAGGTAGTTGAAATCGCCCATTATTATGGTGTTAGGTTGTACCCTAATATTTACCAGTGTATCAAGAAAGGAGGAGTGGGAATCCCTGGGCATGGTGGAGGATCTGTAGCAATCTACAGTTTGGATTGCGGTCTTGCCCAGAGTTAGTTGTACTTGGATAATCTTGGATGCATTATGCTGAGCAACTAGCCTGGCGGTGTGGATATCCTTAATGAATATGGACACACCTCTGCCTTCAGTGTTTCGGTCCAGGTTAGGTGGCCGAAAGGTGTGGTATGAATTTTATAGCCTGGTAAGGCAGGGGTGCTCTCTGGAGCCTTGAACCATGTCTCTGTCACTGCACAGATGTCGATGTTCTCCATTTTAAGGAGTGCCTCGAGTCAGTGCATTTTGAGGTTTAGACTTCTAGCATTGAGTAGCATTACCCTCAGATTTTGCTTGTTTGTACCTGTTCCTGTGGTGAATTTGTCATTTGAGCTTTGCCTAAAAAAGGCACTACACTATAGGGGTGGCAAGAGCCTTAGCCAGCATCCGGAATCCCAAGGGCGACTAGTGAGGGCCATCTCTGGTAAAGCATCGTGGTCTGTCGATCATGTCATCCCAGGCAGACAGATACTGGATCCCCTTAGAATGACACCAGAAGCTTGGCCAATTGTTGAAGTCAATCAGTTTGTCCTTGTACTGTGGTATCATTCTGGATGATGGCAGGATGCTACTCAGGGCTAGGGTCATACCTGCCTGGGCTACAAGATCGGACTGCTCCTCCATGTCTCTTTTTATTTAGTCCAGGGAGGTACATCTCGGGTCATTCACACCAACATAGACAATGACAGAGTCATATTTGTACTACTTGTGGAGTGACCCGAGTGCATGCATTATGTAGTGGATCCTGGAACCCGACAGGCAGCAGACAGTAACTTTCTCCTTGTTTAGCCTGGTGAGTGGAACATCAGTGTGCCTGATTATAGAGTCAGCTATGACGAGAGTGTTGGGTAACTTGTTATGCCATATGGGCTGTGGTTGAGTGGCACACGAGTTTGTGGGCTATGTGTCATTTAGGATGTGTTGGGGGGGGGTGGAGTTTGCTTGCGTTTCTGCTTTGGCGGTCCCTGTTGCTTGGGCAGATTTTTATTGAGAGCCTCCGCAGATAGGTGTGCGTTTTGTTTCTTTGTGTGTGTTTTGGTGGTGTTGGTATTGAGGGACTATGTGATGAGTGTGGCGTGGTGCAACTGTTTACCTTCTCCTCTCGACTGTCTAGTCTAGTCTTGGGTGAAGAGAGCTTTGCTTCCAGTTTGGCTATACAAGTGCATCTCTCACAGGTTGTAGTGTTGGGTGGTAGGAGGAGAGGGTTGTCTGTGTACATGAGGCAATTGCTGCATTGCCCTAAGATGCCCAGTTACATCAGGTAGACAGGAGAAAACACCGGTAGCTGACCCTTAGACATGCTTGGATAGGTGCTTATTTATTAAGTACTACAAACTGTTTTCCTCTACTCAAGTGAGGAAAGTTGAGTACTGTAGTAATTTGTAGCTGATTTAGCGCTTACAACGAGTTCTGAACAAATGCTGAGCTGAAAGAAACAGATTTGATTGCTAAAACTAAAAAACTGGCTAGTTTAAGGTGGGAATAATAACTTTTTAACACAATGATGTTTTCTGTAATGTCTTTAAATGTCAATGGTCTCCCAGATAAATATAAAAAAAATAGTGAACTGTATTAAAAATTGCTACAGGAGACGCACTTGGAAAGAACTGAAAATGTTAATTAGATAAAGAAAGGGCTTCAGAATGGTTATTCAGCGGAATAGGAAAAAGAGTACTTTTAAATAAATTGCAAGAGTAGCTCCAATAGTGATAGAAGAGGATAAAATGATAGATTTGTAGTACTTTGTATTTGTAGTATTTGCTACTGGCAAGAGAGTAGGATTCACTATCTTGTATTTATATTCCACCTAAAACTGCTATAATGGAGCTTTAGAAAATTCTGGGAGAAATCGGCTTGCAGCAAGGAATATTACTAATAGGTGGGGACTGGAATTTGATTTGCAGCAGTGAAGATGTGTCTGGGGGCTCAGAAGGGAAATATAACAAAGAAGAGTAGATTTTTGAAGAAATGTATTACAATATTTGGCATGGAAGAAGTAAATTCAGTAGTAGGAGTTCAGAGTGAATTTAAATATTATTCCCCAAGATACAGAAACTGGGCTAGGCATAAATTACATTTCATAGGAACATGTGCATTTAATTGAAGTTTTGACAGTCACCCAATAACTGTCAGAACACACACCAATAATTAAAATAATAAAAATAAAAATGCAGGGTAATGAAATAAAAATGATAGCGCTTTCCCACCCATCTTTTGAAAAGGGGGGAGTTTAAGGAATGGATAGTGGAAATTTATTCAGGAGCTATTGGAGAAAATAAACATTTCTTCTGAAGGCATAGCTAGTGAGTGGGATAAAATTAAAGTGGAGTTTAAAAATAGGGTGGAAATAAAGGGAGGTATGGCGAAGAAATAAATTAGAGGCACTGACAAATTTTCAAGTATTGCAGAATAGGGTGAATCTCAGAACAACAAGAGAAGCAACTGCAGAATGTTAAACTGAAAATAAGGGATTAACTTGATAGTATGCATGAGTTTAGAAAGATTGCTGTTTAGGTTTTTTGAAAACCCTAGAGCACAATGACTCTGGCAACAGAAAGTAGAAAGGGCTGTCGCCAAGCTTATGGAGCCTGTAATAAGGAAGATAAAAGATTTTGTATAGGCATTAGAAATATTTTGAAAATGTTGTAGAAGTCTGTATAAAGCAGAGCAATATGGAAATCAAGAAAAGGTACAAATGAAAATGTTTATGGAAGAATTAAATATGCCAAGGTTGGAGGTAGAGAAGGCTCAATTACTAACAATCGGGATAGGAGGAGATGAGGGAAAAATGGTGATGTATAACCAATCCACCGGAAAGTCCCCATTCCAGTAGATGTTTGGAAGCTAGGAAGGAAAGAGCTGATAAAATATCTGTTCAAGCTTCATACAGGCCCATTTCAATTCTAAACACTGATTAATTGTTTGTAATGACTAAAAGAATGGCAGAAGTGATGCCAAAATTGGTAGATATGGATCAGGGTGTTTTTTTTTTGGGAGGGGAGGCAAACATTTGACAACATTAACAGAACACTGATGTTCCAGAGGGAAGCAGAATATAAGAAAATACATCTATTGTTGGTAGGTCTTGATGCAGAGAAAGCATTTGACAGAGTAAGCTGGGACTTTATGAGCAGGGTAATGTAAACATTTGTATGCAATGTGTGTGTGTGTGTGTGTGTGTGTGTGTGTGTGTGTGTGTGTGTGTGTGTGTGTGCATGTGTGCGTGTATGTGTGCGCCCGAAGAAAAAGCAGGTCGCAAGGGCCGGTCGGCCGATTCCTGAGATTTTCATTCCGAATCCAGAACCGAAGTCTTCTATAAAGCTAAGTACCCCGTTGGGGAACCTTTTTCTTGCCTCAGACCGATGTCAGTAAAAGTTAATTGTATTTCTTGTGGGAAGCAACTACCTCATAAGGATTTCCATTCTTATTGTATCCCATGCCTAGGCCCAGACCACGACATCACAGGTTGTCGGTTTTGTGCTAGGTTTAACAAGCGCAGTATTAAACGTCTGTTTGATTTTGCCCGACATTATTTTGGCAGAAAATTCAATTACACCATGCCATTGGAACAACCGATGACCGGGATACCCGAAAAGCGCAAAGACAAGGACAGACATCCGAGGCCCAAAACTGAAGACGAAGTGTCTTCTAGGTCAGTCACCGGTTCTCCGGTTTTCAGCGAGGTGTCTTCGCAGCCCCTGACGACCGCTTCTTTGGAACCACAGGCCGCCTCCGGCTCCCACATGGAGATGGCTGGGTCTTCGGATACACCAAATTAAGGGCCTACCATGACTATCCCTTCAGAGGGATCCAGAGCAGCTGAACAACCCTCAGCTTCAGAGGGTGTTTTCATTCCTACTCCGCTAACCATTAAATCTTCTGCCAAGTCCAAAACCCTTCAAAAACAAAGAAACAAGTTCAGCATTCACCAGGACAGGCCTCCATGCCTAAGAAACAGATGCTCAAAATGGCCGAAGACTTAATTACTCTGATCAGGGGGTCCCACCCTCCTCCTGATAAAAGGCCTAAACAGGATGCAGACTATGACTCATCTGACCAGGTGGCCATCTCTTCAGATTCATCCTCAGACCAGGGATACTCTTTACCCCCTTATGAGGATTCTGATGCTGAGGAATCAATTCCTTCAGCCTCTCCACCAGAGGACTACTCCTTTGGGGAAATTTTACATACCATGAAGGGAGCATTTCCATTGGGAGGGCCAGGATTACTCAGAATCCAAGAAAAGGCTCAGAGATTTTCTTTTATAGGTTCATAGGTTCATACTAGGCTGTCTGCCCTAGGGCATTTATAAGCCTAGCCAGAATGTGTTTGGCTTTCACCACCCATTTTAAATCTATTTTGCTATGCCCTTTTTCGAGGTTAGTATACTGTGCCTCTGTCCAACAGTGACACAGAAGTGATACCCGGGGTAAACCTACGATCTCCCATCCACTCATCAAGATTCCTCTTGAAGAGAGTCAATGAGGGACTCTGCCTAACCTGGACTGGGATTTTATTCCAGAGCGAAGGGAGCCTCTGGGTTATGAATCTGTCCCTTCAGCATGTCCTATTTATTTCAGTGCTGAGGTTCAAGTCTCTCGAGCGCGTAGCTCGATGGGATTTGGATTTTCTGAGGTGCAGCATGTCCATTAATTCCGGGTTGGACATGGCTTTATACGTCAGACACAGATTGCCTCTGAACAGGCGGTATGCCACTGAGTAGAGCTGGAGTTTCTTTAACCGGGCAGCATATGGCATCTGTTTGAGCCCTTTGATCCTCTTGGTGAGGTACTTTTGGGGTCTTTCCAGTTGCTGGAGGTGTCTGGTAAGGTACATCCCAAAAGGGGCATTGTACTCGATTATGGGCCTGATGAGGGATGAGTAAAGAGGCACGATGACCTCCCCTGATCTAGATGTGAATCCCTTCATGATTAGGTGGGCTATATAAAATGTTTTTCTAACCACTTTGGCCACGTGGTTGTCAAATGAGAGATTGCTATCAACTTGGGTCCCCAGGTCCCTAATTACTTCTTCTGTACTTAATGGATTACCATCTATGTGGTAATTTGTGGGCACTTTGTTTTTGCCAAAGGGGATGACTATACACTTTTTGGCATTTAGCTTGAGGCCATGGCTCTGGCACCAATTGTCTGTTTCTATGAGGCACTTTTGGAGGATGCTTGTGTCGGCTGGAGAGTCGATTATGGCGTCCAGTTTGCAGTCATCTGTGAACTTGGTCAGCCACAGTCCTTCCGTGTTGGCCTGTACCTCTGAGAAATATATACCGAACAAGAGAGGTCCCAGGACTGAGCCTGGTGGGACACCACTTGTAACTGGTTTGGAGTCTGACATGGCTCCAGCAATTCTAACCATGTGGGTTCTGTCCTTGAGCCAGTTTGCAATCCATCTAGTGACATAGGGGTTTGTATTTAAGCTGGTGAGCTTATCTATAATGCCCGAGTGGGGTATTGTATCGAAGGCTTTTGCGAGGTCCAGGTAGGCTGTGTGGACCACCTTCCCCTCGTCAATGGCCTTGGTGACTGTTTCAAAGAAATCAACCAGGTTTAAGAGGCAGGATCTGCCCTTAACAAAGCCGAACTGGGTAGGATCCAGTGTCTGTAGGTCCCCAATATCTTTATTTATGAGGTCCATGATGATCCTTTCCATAGCTTTGCAGACCAAGCTAGTCAGGCTTATGGGGCGATAGTTTCCAGGATCCGTTGAGGCACCACCTTTATGGAGAGGGACCACTGTTGCTGTACGCCACTCTTTGGGCACATATGCTGTAGTAAGGCTGAGATTGAACAGTAGTTTTATGTTTGGGTTTAGCTCTTCTTGGAGTTCATGTAGGATGTAGCCCGGGACACCGTCTGGTCCCATTGATGCTGTGTTTTTTGCTTTGGAGAGGGCGGCTCTTACCTGAGCATCTGAGATGTCAGGGGGGGGGGGTGGGCTGCACTCTGCTGGGATAGATATTTGCCCTTTTGGTGGGGGGGGGGGGAGAAGTTTGCGCTGACCCTGTCCGCTAGGATGTTGGCAATGTCTGTGGGTTCAGTGTATTTTTTGTCATTTTGGACTAATTCTGAGCATATCTGGGAATTACCACCCAGGTTCCTAACATAACTAAAGAAAGCCTTGTGATTATCCTTAGTGTCCTGTGCAATTTTTCTCTCAAAGCTGGCCTTAGACAATTTTATGAGTGCCCATAGTTTTTTGCTAATACTGATCAGTGATGCCTTCCCTTTTTGGGATTTTGCTCTATCATTTAGTAGCTTCCTCCTCCTATTGTATAGTTTGTTTATGGCTGGGGTCCACCAGACAGGACGTCTGCCTTTGGAGGATTGGGTCTTGGTTTTATTTGGGATCGCATGATCCATGCATTCCTGAAGGTGTTCATAGAATGCGTTTATAAAGGATTCTGCGGTCTGGGCCGTATTTTCCACAGGCCCGGGGGCTTTGAAGGATTCCACTTCGGTTTTGAGGAGTAGTTTTTCTCTGTGGTTTTCTGGGCAGGGGGTGGGGTCGGGATGTGAATATCCAGTGAGATTAGTTTATGGTCTGATCTTACCAGTGAGGGATACACTTCTGGTCTGGAGCATAGAGTCCCCATGTTGGTGATGATCAGGTCCAGTATGTTTTCCCCTCTTGTGGGAGTGGTAACAAGTTGTTCCATAGCATTTGAGTTTATAAATTCTAGGAATCTTTCGGCTAGGGTGTTGGAGCTAGAGTAATGCTCCCAGTCTATGTTTGGGTTGTTGAAGTCACCCAGTATAATGGTGTTTGGAGAGACCTTCATATTTTCCAGTGTTCTCAGGAAGGCCGAGTGGGGTTCCTGGGTTTGGGAGGGTGGTCTGTAGCAGGCTATAAACTGGAAGGCAGTTTTACCCACTGTTAGTTGCACATGGATAGTCTCTGATGCTTCGTGCTTTGCCACCAACCTGGAGGTGTGGGTATCTTTGATGAATATCGATACTCCCCCTCCTTTTGTGGTTCGATCCAAGTTTTAGGTTCATAGGTTCATAGGTTTATACTAGGCTATCTGCCCTAAGGCATTTATAAGCCTAGCCCAAATTTTTGTGGCTTACGCCACCCCTTATATGAAAAAATACTGTGCCCATTAGTTTGTTGTGCCTCTGTCCAGCAGTGACACAGAGATGATTCCCGGGATAAACCTACGATCTCCCATCCACAGGTCAAGATTTCTCTTGAACAGAGCCAGCGAGGTGCTCTGCCTCACATGGACCGGGATGTTATTCCACAGCATAGGGGTCTCTGAGTTATAAATCTATCTCTCCAGCACGTCCTAGTTATATCCCTGCTAAGGTTTAAGTCGCTTGCTCTAGTGGTTTTGGTGGATTTGGATTTTTTGAGGTGGAGCATGTCCATTAATTCCGGGTTGGACATGGCCTTGTATGTCAGGCACATGTCACCTCTGAGCAGACGGTATGCAACTGAATAGAGCTGGAGTTTCTTCAATCTGGCAGCATATGACAGATTTTGGAGTCCCTTTATCCTTTTGGTGAGGAACTTTTGGGGTCTCTCCAATTGCTGCAGATGTCGGGTGCGATACATCCCGAATGGGGCATTGTACTCTATCATTGGTCTGATAAGTGAGGAGTACAGGGGAACAATGACCTCACTAGATCTGGATGTGAATCCCTTCATGATCAGGTGGGCAATGTAGAAGGTCTTTCTAACCACTTCAGCAACGTGAGTGTCAAAAGAAAGGCCACTGTCAACCTGGGTCCCCAGGTCCCTGATAACCTCTTCTGTGCTTAGTGGATTGCCACCTATATGGTAGCTTGGGGTTACCTTGTTTTTCCCGAAGGGTATGACTATACATTTTTTGGCGTTTAACTTCAGGCCATGGCTCTGGCACCAGCTATCTGTTTCCGTGAGTCCCTTCTGAAGGATATCCGTGTCCGATGCACTTTCCACCATGGCGCCCAGTTTGCAGTCGTCTGCAAACTTTGTCAGCCAAAGTCCTCCCATGTTGGCCTGTACTTCTGAGAAGTAGATGCCAAACAATAGGGGGACAATGACCGAGCCCTGTGGGACACCGCTTGTGACTGGCTTGGAGTCTGACATAGCGCCAGCAACTCTAACCCTGTGGGTTCTGTCCTTAAGCCAGTTTGCAACCCATCTTGTGATATATGGGTTTACATTTAAGCTGGTAAGTTTTTCTACAATACCCAAGTGGGGTATTGTGTCGAAAGCCTTTGCAAGGTCAAGGTAGGCTGTATGGACTGCCTCATCAATGGCCTTGGTGACTGTTTCGAAGAAATCGACCAAGTTCAAAAGGCATGATCTGCCCTTGACGAAGCCAAACTGGGTCGGGTCCAATGTCTGCAAGTCCCCTATATCTTTGTATGAGCTCCATTATGATCCTCTCCATAGCTTTGCAGACTAGACTTGTTAAGCTTATGGGGCGGTAATTACCAGGGTCCGTAGAGGCACTGCCTTTGTGGAGTGGGACCACAGTTTCCGTACGCCACTCCTTGGGCACGTATCCTGTGGTAAGGCTGAGATTAAACCGCTGCCTTATGTGCGGGTTTAATTCCTCATTTAGCTCATGTAGCACACAGCCGGGGACACCATCCGGTCCCATTGATGCTGTGTTTTTAGCTTTAGAGAGAGCAGCTTTCACCTGCGCATTTGAGATGTCTGGGAGGCTACACTCTGCTGGGATAGTTATCTCTCCTTTAGGGGAGAGGGGTGAAGTTTGCACTGAACCTGTCTGCCAGTATGTTGGCAATGTCTGTGGGTTCAGTGATTTTTGTATCATTTTGGACTAATTCTGAGCATGTCTGGGAGTTTCCACCCAGGTTCCTAACATAGCTGGAAAAGGCCTTATGATTGTCCTTTGAATCCATGGCAATTTTTCTCTCAAAATTGGCCTTAGTTGATTTTATGAGTGCTCGTATTTTTTACTAATAATGATCAGGGTGACTTCCCTTTTATGGATTTTGTTCTATCATGTAATAGCTTTCTCCTCTTATTGTAAAGTTTGTTAATGGCTGGGGTCCACCAGACTGGACGTTTGCCCTTTGTGGAAAGAGTCTTGGTTTTATTTGGGATTACCTGATCCATGCAGTCCTGGAGGTGTTCATAGAAGGCATTTGTAAGGGCTTCCGCAGCTTGGGATGTGGTTTCCACTGGCTCAGGGGCCTTGAAGGATACCACACCAGTCTTGAGTAGTGTGAAGTTTGCTTTAGAGAAGTTCTTCACTGTGGTCTTTTTGTTTGGGGTGGGGGCGGGATGTGGATTTCCAGTGAGATTAGTTTATGATCAGATCTCACCAATGAGGGATATACTTCCGGTGTGGAGCATTTTGTCCCCATGTTTGTGATAATGAGATCTAGTATATTTTCTCCTCTCGTGGGAACAGTGACTAGCTGTTCCATGGCATTTGAATTTATGAACTCCAGGAACCGTTGGGCTAGAAAGTTAGGGCTTGAGTAATGTTCCCAGTCTATATTCGGGTAGTTGAAGTCACCCAATATGATGGTGTTTGGAGATACATTTATACCCTCCAGTGTCTTCAGGAAGGCTGTGTGGGGTTCCTGAGTTTGAGAGGGTGGCCTGTAGCATGCTACAATTTGTAGAGCAGTTTTGCCTATGGTTAGTTGCACCTGGATGGTTTCCGAGCTTTGCGTTGCCACCAACCTGGAGGTGTGGGTATCCTTTATGAATATGGATACACCCTCCTTTTGTGGTGTGGTCCGGGTTTTGGGGCGGGCATGATATGAGGTAAAACCTAATAGTGTCGGGTGCTCTCAGGAGCCTTGAACCAGGTTTCAGTTACAGCACAGACATCGATGTTCTCCATACTGAGAAGGGCCTCGAGTGCGTGCATTTTGAGATTTAGACTTCTGGCATTGAGCAGCATTACCCTCAGTTTCTTCCCATTTTTGTTTTCTAGGGTGGTAGGTTTAGAATTTGAGGCTTGCCTAAAAAAGGCACTATGGGGGTGGCAAGAGCCTTAGCCAATATCCGGAATCCCAGGGGTGACAGGTGCAAGCCGTCCCTTGAAGCAGCGTGGCTTGGCAAGCATGTCATCCCAGGCAGACAGACACTGGATCCCCTTTGAATGACACCAGACATTAAGCCAATTGTTAAAGCTGATCATCTTGTCTCTATATTGTGGCATCATTCTTGGTGAAGGAAGGATACTGCTCAGGGTCAGGGTCATACCTGCCTGGGCTACATAATCAGAGAGCTCCTCTATGTCTCTTTTCATGTAGTCCAGGGAGGTGCGTCTCAGGTCGTTCACACCAGCATGGACAATGACTGTGTCATATTTGTACTTGCCGTGGAGTGACCAGAGTGCTTGTGTTATGTGGCGGATTCTAGCCCGATAGGCAGCTTACTGTGACCCTCTCCTTGTTCAGCCTGGTGAGTGGGACGTCAGTGTGTCTGACTATGGAGTCACCTATGACAAGTATGTTTGGTGTTGTATTTGGCCTTAAGGGCTGTGACTGCTTTGCACACTGCTTTGTGGTTTATGTGTTGCTTGTGGGGTGTCTTGAGGTAGCAGTTGTTTGGGTGCCTGCTTTGGAGGCCTCTGCTGTTTAGGTAAATTTTTACTCAGAACCTCCGAGTATGTCTTTGTGTGTTTATGTGTTTGATTCAGTGGTGTGGTAGCATTATGTGAGGCTGGTTTTGTGGTGTGTGTAGTTGCCTTCTCCTCCTGTCTGGTCTTGCCAGTCCTGAGTTGAGAGAGCTCAGCCTCCAGTTTGGCTAAATAGCTGCATCTCTCGCAAGTATGTGTGTTATGTGGGAGGAGGAGAGGGTTGTCTGTGTACATGAGGCAGTTATAACATTGCCTCAAGATTCCCAGATTCACCAGCTGGACCGGAGAGGAGATTGACAACTGACCTTTGGACATGCTAGAATAATATTGGGAATTCCTTAATAATTGAAAACAAGGGCCAGTGGGGAGTGAGGGTGTAGTGCTTTTAATTTTTAGTGCTGACTTATATAATTGCTTTAGTGAGCAAGTGCCAGGTAACTTGAGTGCAATGTGTTACAAGTAACTAAATGCAAAACGACAAACAGTAACTTTCTTTCAAGTGAAACAAGGAACTAGTACAGTAAGCAATGCAGATATCACTAGTGATCCACAGAAGCGCTGAGAAGCCGTATTAGGTGGAATTAGCTTCCAGGAAATAACAAGCAAACAAACAATAAGCATATAAACAAAGCTAGATTCAGCAGGCCTGGATCTAGTCTATGCTAGAGCAAACAAGGTGTACCAATTTCAGTAAGATACAGTTCAAATATTCAGGCACTATAAACCTTTAACCAGAAATTCCCAGCTCAGAAGGGCAGAGTCCAGCCTCTTCTCCCACAAGAGTGCAGACCACGAACCTTCTTAATGTAAAATAACTGGCCTGAAGCCCAAGTGCCTAAACCAGAACTAATACCCTTGGACACTGGGCTCTCAATCAGCAGTTCCCAACTTAGAAGGATGAAAGCTACCTGTCCTGCCACCACAGTGCTTGCCACAAACCTTCCTAATGTAAAACAACTGGTCTGAAGCCCAAGTGCTTAATCCAAAAGACTTAGAATGATAGCTACACTTTAATCAAGTTACAACCAAGCAGTAATAAATACAATTGAATACTTTAGAGAATGTCTGGATTAGTGCTCAAGTTACACAAACAAAGCTAGATCCAGCAGGCCCGAATCCAGTCTATGCCACAGCAAACAAGGCGCACCAACTTCGGTAAGAAGCAGTTCAGATATGCATGCACTATAAGCCTTTAACCAGAAATTCCCAGCTCAGAAGGGCAGCGTCCAGCCTCTCCTCCCACAAGAGTGCAGACCACGAACCCTCTTAATGTAAAATAACTGGCCTGAAAGCCCAAGTGCTTAAACCAGAATTAATACACTTTTAGAATAACAGACACGGAGCCCTCAATCAGCAGTTCCCAACCTAGAAGGATGTAAGCTACCTGTTCTGCCACAACAGTGCAGACCACAAACCCTCTCAGTGCAAAACAACTGGTCCGAAGCCCAAGTGTTTAAACCAAAAGGCTTAGAATGAGTTGCACCAAGCAGTAATAAATACAACTGAGTATTTTTAAGATGATGCAAAAGTAAAATGAAGTAGGTAGAAACACAAGTACAGTAAAAGCAGATACATTTTTTTTTTATCTGAACAAGTGCTGAGATCAAAGAAACAGATTTGAGTGCTGAAACTAGAAAACTGGCTAGTTATAAGAAGAAAAAAAAACAAGCCAGAAGGCTTCCCTCAAACACAGAAGGGCCTGGGGGCTCAGAAGCCTACAAATAGTCTAGACCACTTAACAGGAAAGGCAGGAAATAAGCTTAATTTTTTTGTTGTCTGTTTCCCAGATGCTCTCTTTGTACACAGTAGGAGTGCCTGAAATCAGAATATGATCTCACTGCACTCAGTTGAGTGAGCAAATGAGATGGGCCCAGAGGCAGGCTGAGGGGCGGGCAGTTTCAAGGCCACCAAGATTA